>NC_041384.1:20081212-20083646 GCF_002162155.2 Triticum dicoccoides
AAGCCCCCGCGGCCCAGCCGCCTCGCCCCGCCGTCTGGTGCCTCCCACCGCCAGCGCCGCCTCCCTCCTCGTCTCCGGCGCCCGGCGCCGCCGTGGGCCGCCGCCCCGCCACCGCTCGCCGCCCCTCCGCCGGCCACCTCGCCGCCCGCGGCCGCCACCACCGACGCCCGGCCGGCGCCGCGCCCCTCCGCCGCCTCCTCGCCGCCTCCTCGTCGCCGGCAGCCGCCACGGCCACGGCCCCCTCGCCGGCGAGCTACAGGAGCTCCGGCGTGAACAGTACTCCGGCGCCGCCTCGGGATCCGTGCGCTGGATCTAGATCTGGGGTTGACCCCCTCTCCCCCGAAACCCTAACTCCCAGATTTTTTTATGCATTCTTTGACTGCTCGTATCTCCGCAACCGTAGCTCCGTTTTGGGCGTACGATATATCAAAATCTTCGCCTCGACATGTACATCATTTCATTCCATTGCGTCATTTGCATTTGAGGTCATCTTGTTGCCCAGAATGCTGTTAGAAGGAGGCTTCGTGGGTTAAATTGCAGATCCGTTAGTTCATCATGCACTTTTGTCATTTTTGCCATGTTTAATTCGTGCATGATATGCCTGTGCCCCTTTGGGATGAATTGTTAAGCATTTTGTCTTCTTTCCAGAGGTGCCACCCATGCATTTTTAGGATGTGTGTGGTGTCTTGTGCAAGCTTGCAAAGAGAAGTACCTGAGATTGCTGATTTCAGGGACAGTGATTTTCACTAAGTCTGGGATATTTTAGTTCATGATGCTATATGTCCAGCTTGTTTCCTAGTGATCCGTGCCTCTTTTGAGGATGATCAGTAAGGGAGTTTTGATATTTATGTTATGCTCTATCCATCCATGTCTTTGTTTGCATATGTGGAGTGATCTAGGTTGACTCAATCGAGCTCAACTTTTGCTTCGTTGTTAATCTGGGCAGATCGTCAACTTGTTTGCGATTTTGCCGATGCTATTGTTAGTGATCCGTGCATGCTATGCCATTGTTCTTGCCATGTCTAGCTTGTATTTTGTGTCTTCTTAATGGATGTATGCTTGCCTTGCCATGACTTGCACCGTGGTGAGTGCATCGAGCTCGTTTACATGCCTTCGTGAGTTATATTTCAGCATGTCTCAGTTTTCACTAAGTCTGAAAACTGATTGTGTTTTAGCTATGTTCGTGTGCCCGTTAATATATTTTGTGATCCCTTTTTGCCCCAGGTCACTTTGGGTGTTTTGTTAAACTTGTTGAATAGCTCCATGCAATGTTCTTACTTGTCATGTTCAGGTCATGTATCATGTTGTTTTGCTGCTCCGAAGAGAGCATCGTGGTCTGAAATTTCAAGCTAGTGTTAATTTCACTAAGTCTGGAATCTATTTTGCATACTCATTTTTGCCATGCTTGTTTGAACCTCTTAATGGATGAATTTGCCTATGGCTCAGTGCTAGTGTTTTGTTAACCATCTTGTGTACATCCTTGTCATGCCTTTTGTTGTCATGTTTGGTGGCTGTAGCATGTTCATTTCGTTGCATTTAGGAGCCTACTTGCTGTATATCGCAGATCGGTTCGTTTCGTAAAACGCTCGCCATTTCCAAACCGTAGCTCCGATTCCTATGATCTTTATATCGTTTTCAGGTGATTTCTTCCCCTCTATCCAGTGGCCCACTTGGTCATCCAAGTTGAGGCCAGGTTCATGCATTTTCTGTACCGTCTTGCATTTTGCATCCCGCATCGCATCCCGCATCGCATATCATCTTTGCATCTTATTGCTTGTCCTTGCACGTGGTTGATTGTATCCTTGTTGCTTGTTTGTCTTGTTGGGTAGAGCCGGGAGACGAGTTCGCTACCGAGGAGGCCGTTGAGTTTGCTTGTGAGGATCCAGTCAACTCTGACAACTGTGCAGGCAAGATGATCATACCCTCGAAATCACTACTATCTTTGCTATGCTAGTTTGCTCGCTCTTTTGCTTTGCCACTGCTATGATGCCTACCTTTTGCTTGTCAGCCTCCCAATTGCATGATTGAACCTCTAACCCACCATTGTCCTAGCAAACCGTTGATTGGCTATGTTACCGCTTTGCTCAGCCCTTCTTATAGCGTTGTTAGTTGCAGGTGAAGATTGGAGCCGTTCCTTGTTGGAACATTTATTTACTTGTTGGGATATCATTATATTGCCATGTTATCTTAATGCATCTATATACTTGGTAAAGGGTGGAAGGCTCGGCCTCTCGCCTAGTGTTTTGTTCCACTCTTGCCGCCCTAGTTTCCGTCATATCGGTGTTATGTTCCCGGATTGTTGCGTCCCTTACGCGGTTGGGCTATAATGGGAACCCCTTGATAGTTCGCCTTGATTAAAGCTTTTCCAGCAATGCCCAACATTGGTTTTACCATTTGCCACCTAGCCTCTTTTTCCCTTGGGTTTCCGGAGCCC
>NC_041384.1:20083740-20086914 GCF_002162155.2 Triticum dicoccoides
CGGGCCAGTGCTCCTCTGAGTGTTGGTCCGAACCAGGCAGCCTGCGGAGCCACCTCGGGGAAACTCGAGGGTTGGTTTTACTCGTAGCTTGACCTATCCGAGCGTGCCCTGAGAAAGATATATGTGCAGCTCCTATCGGGATTTGTCGGCACATTCGGGCGGTGTTGCTGGACTTGTTTTGACCTGTCGAATCATCTTGTTGTACCGGGATACCGAGTCTGATCGGTGTGTCTTGGGTGGAGGTCTATTCCTTCGTTGACCGTGAGAGCTTGTTATGGGCTAAGTTGGGACCCCCCTGCAGGGATTGATCTTTCGAAAGCCGTGCCCGCGGTTATGGGCGGATGGGAATTTGTTAATGTCCGGTTGTAGATTACTTGAACTAAACTTAATTAAAATGAATCAACCGTGTGTGTTACCGTGATGGCCCCTTCTCGGTGGAGTCCGGGAAGTGGACACGGTGTTGGAGTTATGCTTGCATAGGATGTTCCTTTAGCTTCTCGCTCGTGCTTCGCCTTCTCTTCTCGCTCTCTTTTGCGTATAAGTTAGCCACCACATATGCTAGTCGCTTGCTGCAGCTCCACATATATTTGCCTTATCCATTCCTATGAGCTTAAATAGTTTTGATCGCGAGGGTGCGAGATTGCTGAGTCCCTGTGGCTCACAGATACTATAACTCCAGATGCAGGTCCAGGTGATTTCGCTCCAGGTGACGAGTACGAGCTCAAGTGGGAGTTCGACGAGGACTCTCAGCGTTATTATGTTTCCTTTCCCGATGATCAGTAGTGGTGCCTAGTGGGGATCGATTCAGGGCCTTGTCGCATGTTGGGTTCTTTTCTATTTTGGCGCCGTAGTCGGGCCATGAGTGTTTGTTTGATGGATGTTATTTATGTACTCTGATGTGACGTGGCGAGTGTAAGCCAACTATGTTATCTCCCCCTTTTATTATGTATTACATGGGATGTTGTAATGATTGCCTGACTTGCGACATTGCTTTCAATGCGGTTATGTCTCTAAGTCGTGCCTCGACACGTGGGAGCTATAGCCGCATCGAGGGCGTTACAAGTTGGTAATCAGAGCCTTCCCCGACCTTAGGAGCCCCCATTGCTTGATCGTTTTTAGCAGCCGAGTTGTGTCTAGAAAAATGTTTTGAGTCCTTAGGAATTATATATCGGAGAGCTTAGGAATTCTTTTTACTTCCCAGCCTCCTCATCGCTCTGGTAAGGCATCCTGACGTAGAGTTTTGACTCTTCTCTTCTCAAATTTCATAAAAAAAAATTTAGGATCACGCGAGTATTTTGGATTTGTTCCGATGGTTTTGTGACGAGAACATTGTTCTTGGTGCCTCCTGTCTTTAGGGGCTGTGACAGTGTCCCGGGGAGTTGAGCTCCGAGGTGTTGTCGTCGCAATTTTATCGTTGCAATTCTGGTATACTTGAGATATGTGCGCGACATCGGAAATCTCCTTTATGCAGTTCGTTGGTGAGATAGCCTCGACGCCACCCAGTATTGGGGCGGGAGTTCGGGAGTATCGCCATAACTTGTATAACGGATGCTTTTCGAAGGTTGAGGTAGATGGTTTCCGAAGGTTTCTTGGTTATGTGTTGAAGGATGGATACAGCTGGATGTAGGATTTGCTAGCTTGGGTGAGATATTATGCTTCCCCTGTATCCCCAACACCTGATTGCATAACCAGGGAATTTCGGGAGTTTCATAGGTGGGAATTCAAGTAGCCTTAGGATATCTTTTCCATAGGTGTATGATATGAAATTGGGGTTCGACGTCTAGTGGTTCGCCTATTCACGGTCGATTTTACAGTGGTCTCGTTGTGTCTTAAAGAGTCCTTGGCTATGCTGACTCGGGGACGCTTTGTATGTCATGTGCACTGCCTTGTACATGATGGTGCTGTACGATCGAGCCCGTGTAGGTCCCACCACGAAAACTTCGGACGAAATTTCTATCATATGTGTGTTCCGGCTTATTCCGCAAGCCAACCCTTGGTTTTATTTCGAGTTGTGGCATTCGTTTTGCTTCGACGTCATATGTTGATTCCATCCCTCGTTGATGTACCCCTTCTACCTGATTCTTCGTGGCTTCGCAATTTAGGAATGTGTGACCACTTCAAGAGAAGTGCATTCGTTCATTTTGTTCATGATGTGTTCCACGTCTCTCAGCTTCGAAAGTGTTTCAAGACTCCTGACTGCACCGTCAACTTCGAGGACATTGAGCTCCAAGAAGATCTCTCTTATCGTGAGCATCCAGTTGCTATTCTTGAAGAGACTGAACGCAAGACTCGCAACAAGTCAATCAAATTTCTCAAAGTCAAGTGGTCTCACCATTCCGATCGTGAAGCTACCTGGGAACACGAGGATCACCTCCGTTCTGAGTACCCGGAGTTCTTTCAGTCCTAGATCTCGGGACAAGATCTTTTCGTAGTGGTGGAGTGTTGTAACGCCCCAGATATACTTTCCATATTTGTATCCAACTCTTGTCGTCTCCGGCGCTAAGTTATATTTATTTCTCGGGTTCGGGTCTTTGTCTCCGTGTGTTGTTTTTCTTTTTCGTGCATCTCTTATCATGTCATCACGTGCATTGCATTTGCATACATGTTCATCTCATGCATTCGAGCATTTTCCCCATTGTCCGTTTTGCATTCCGGCGCTTCGTTCTCCTCCGGTGGCCTTTTCTAGCTTTCTTTCGTGTGTGGAGATCAAACATTTCCGGATTGTACCGAGACTTTCCATGCGGCCTTGGTTTACTACCGGTAGACCGCCTGTCAAGTTTCATATCATTTGGACTTCGTTTGATACTCCAACGGTTAACCGAGGGACCGAAAAGACCTCGTGTGTGTTGCAGCCCAACACCCCTCCACATTTGGCCCAAAACCCACCAAACTCTGCTCCATGTCCTAGAGCGTTCGATCACGATCGCGTGGGCGAAAACCGCACCTCATTTGGACTCTCCTAGCTCCCTCTATGCCTATATATACACCCCTCCTTTCGGATCTCGTCTTCCTCCCCGTCCTCCTCCTAAAACAAAATAGATCTCCCCGCGCCGACGGACGTGTCCGGCCCGCGCCGGACAGCGTCCGCTCCACCCCGCCGCCACTCAGCCGCCGCCACGTGGCCCGGGGGACCGCTTCGCCGCTGCCGGCCCGCCAGGCCCGCGGGAAGCCCCC
>NC_041384.1:20087362-20101544 GCF_002162155.2 Triticum dicoccoides
CGACGCCCGGCCGGCGCCGCGCCCCTCCGCCGCCTCCTCGCCGCCTCCTCGTCGCCGGCAGCCGCCACGACCACGGCCCCCTTGCCCGCGAGCTACAGGAGCTCCGGCGTGAACAGTACTCCGGCGCCGCCTCGGGATCCGTGCGCTGGATCTAGATCTGGGGTTGACCCCCTCTCCCCCGAAACCCTAACTCCCAGATTTTTTTATGCATTCTTTGACTGCTCGTATCTCCGCAACCGTAGCTCCGGTTTGGGCGTATGATATATCAAAATCTTCGTCTCAACATGTACATCATTTAATTCCATTGCGTCATTTGCATTTGAGGTCATCTTGTTGCCCAGAATGCTGTTAGAAGGAGGCTTCGTGGGTTAAATTGCAGATCCGTTAGTTCATCATGCACTTTTGTCATTTTTGCCATGTTTAATTCGTGTATGATATGCCTGTGCCCCTTTGGGATGAATTGTTAAGCATTTTGTCTTCTTTCCAGAGGTGCCACCCATGCATTTTTAGGATGTGTGTGGTGTCTTGTGCAAGCTTGCAAAGAGAAGTACCTGAGATTGCTGATTTCAGGGACAGTGATTTTCACTGTCTGGGATATTTTAGTTCATGATGCTATATGTCCAGCTTGTTTCCTAGTGATCCGTGCCTCTTTTGAGGATGATCAGTAAGGGAGTTTTGATATTTATGTTATGCTCTATCCATCCATGTCTTTGTTTGCATATGTGGAGTGCTCTACGTTGACTCAATCGAGCTCAACTTTTGCTTCGTTGTTAATCTGGGAAGATCGTCAACTTGTTTGCGATTTTGCCGATGCTATTGTTAGTGATCCGTGCATGCTATGCCATTGTTCTTGCCATGTCTAGCTTGTATTTTGCGTCTTCTTAATGGATGTATGCTTGCCTTGCCATGACTTGCACCGTGGTGAGTGCATCGAGCTCGTTTACATGCCTTCGTGAGTTATATTTCAGCATGTCTCAGTTTTCACTAAGTCTGAAAACTGATTGTGTTTTAGCTATGTTCGTGTGCCCGTTAATATATTTTGTGATCCCTTTTGGCCCCAGGTCACTTTGGGTGTTTTGTTAAGCTTGTTGAATAGCTCCATGCCATATTCTTACTTGTCATGTTCAGGTCATGTATCATGTTGTTTTGCTGCTCCGAAGAGAGCATCGTGGTCTGAAATTTCAGGCTAGTGTTAATTTCACTAAGTCTGGAATCTGTTTTGCATATTCATTTTTGCCATGTTTGTTTGAACCTCTTAATGGATGAATTTGCCTATGGCTCAGTGCTAGTGTTTTGTTAACCATCTTGTGTACATCCCTTCCATGCCTTTTGTTGTCATGTTTGGTGGCTGTAGCATGTTCATTTCATTGCATTTAGGAGCCTACTTGTTGTATATCGCAGATCGGTTCGTTTCGTAAAACGCTCGCCATTTCCAAACCGTAGCTCCGATTCCTATGATCTTTATATCGTTTTCAGGTGATTTCTTCCCCTCTATCCAGTGGCCCACTTGGTCATCCAAGTTGAGGCCAGGTTCATGCATTTTCTGTACCGTCTTGCATTTTGCATCCCGCATCGCATCCCGCATCGCATATCATCTTTGCATCTTATTGCTTGTCCTTGCACGTGGTTGATTGTATCCTTGTTGCTTGTTTGTCTTGTTGGGTAGAGCCGGGAGACGAGTTCGCTACCGAGGAGCCCGTTGAGTTTGCTTGTGAGGATCCAGTCAACTCTGACAACTGTGCAGGCAAGATGATCATACCCTCGAAATCACTACTATCTTTGCTATGCTAGTTTGCTCGCTCTTTTGCTTTGCCACTGCTACGATGCCTACCTTTTGCTTGTCAGCCTCCCAATTGCATGATTGAACCTCTAACCCACCATTGTCCTAGCAAACCGTTGATTGGCTATGTTACCGCTTTGCTCAGCCCTTCTTATAGCGTTGTTAGTTGCAGGTGAAGATTGGAGCCGTTCCTTGTTGGAACATTTATTTACTTGTTGGGATATCATTATATTGCCATGTTATCTTAATGCATCTATATACTTGGTAAAGGGTGGAAGGCTCGGCCTCTCGCCTAGTGTTTTGTTCCACTCTTGCCGCCCTAGTTTCCGTCATATCGGTGTTATGTTCCCGGATTGTTGTGTCCCTTACGCGGTTGGGCTATAATGGGAACCCCTTGATAGTTCGCCTTGATTAAAGCTTTTCCAGCAATGCCCAACATTGGTTTTACCATTTGCCACCTAGCCTCTTTTTCCCTTGGGTTTCCGGAGCCCGAGGGTCATCTTATTTTAACCCCCCCCCCCCGGGCCAGTGCTCCTCTGAGTGTTGGTCCGAACCAGGCAGCCTGCGGAGCCACCTCGGGGAAACTCGAGTGTTGGTTTTACTCGTAGCTTGACCTATCCGAGCGTGCCCTGAGAAAGAGATATGTGCAGCTCCTATCGGGATTTGTCGGCACATTCGGGCGGTGTTGCTGGACTTGTTTTGACCTGTCGAATCATCTTGTTGTACCGGGATACCGAGTCTGATCGGTGTGTCTTGGGTGGAGGTCTATTCCTTCGTTGACCGTGAGAGCTTGTTATGGGCTAAGTTGGGACCCCCCTGCAGGGATTGATCTTTCGAAAGCCGTGCCCGCGGTTATGGGCGGATGGGAATTTGTTAATGTCCGGTTGTAGATTACTTGAACTAAACTTAATTAAAATGAATCAACCGTGTGTGTTACCGTGATGGCCCCTTCTCGGTGGAGTCCGGGAAGTGGACACGGTGTTGGAGTTATGCTTGCATAGGATGTTCCTTTAGCTTCTCGCTCGTGCTTCGCCTTCTCTTCTCGCTCTCTTTTGCGTATAAGTTAGCCACCACATATGCTAGTCGCTTGCTGCAGCTCCACATATATTTGCCTTATCCATTCCTATGAGCTTAAATAGTTTTGATCGCGAGGGTGCGAGATTGCTGAGTCCCTGTGGCTCACAGATACTATAACTCCAGATGCAGGTCCAGGTGATTTCGCTCCAGGTGACGAGTACGAGCTCAAGTGGGAGTTCGACGAGGACTCTCAGCGTTATTATGTTTCCTTTCCCGATGATCAGTAGTGGTGCCTAGTGGGGATCGATTCAGGGCCTTGTCGCATGTTGGGTTCTTTTCTATTTTGGCGCCGTAGTCGGGCCATGAGTGTTTGTTTGATGGATGTTATTTATGTACTCTGATGTGACGTGGCGAGTGTAAGCCAACTATGTTATCTCCCCCTTTTATTATGTATTACATGGGATGTTGTAATGATTGCCTGACTTGCGACATTGCTTTCAATGCGGTTATGTCTCTAAGTCGTGCCTCGACACGTGGGAGCTATAGCCGCATCGAGGGCGTTACAGTCTTCCTCTTGAAGATCCATTTAATCTCAATGGCTCGCCGATAATTGGGCAAGTCAATCAAAGTCCATACTTTGTTCTCATACATGGATCTCATCTCAGATTTCATGGCCTCAAGCCATTTCGCGGAATTTGGGCTCATCATCGCTTCCTCATAGTTCATAGGCTCGTCATGGTCAAGTAACATGACCTCCAGAACAGGATTACCGTACCACTCTGGTGCGGATCTCACTCTGGTTTACCTACAAGGTTCGGTAGTAACTTGATCTGAAGTTACATGATCATCATCATTAGCTTCCTCACTAATCGGTGTAGTAGTCACAGGAACAGATTTCTGTGATGAACTACTTTCCAATAAGAGAGCAGGTACAGTTACCTCATCAAGTTCTACTTTCCTCCCACTCACTTCTTTCGAGAGAAACTCCTTTTCTAGAAAGAATCCATTCAAAGCAACGAATATATATTGCCTTCGGATCTGTGATAGAAGGTGTACCCAACATTTTCTTTTGGGTATCCTATGAAGACGCACTTCTCCGATTTGGGTTAGAGCTTATCAGGTTGAAACTTTTTCACATAAGCATTGCAACCTCAAACTTTAAGAAACGACATCTTAGGTTTCTTGCCAAACCATAGTTCATACGGTGTCGTCTCAACGGATTTAGATGGTGCCCTATTTAACGTGAATGCAGTTGTCTCTAATGCATAACCCCAAAACGATAGTGGTAGATCGGTAAGAGACATCATAGATCGCACCATATTTAATAAAGTATGATTATGACGTTTGGACACACCATTACATTGTGGTGTTCTAGGTGGCGTGAGTAGTGAAAATATTTCACATTGTTTTAACTGAAGGCCAAACTCGTAACTCAAATATTTTACTTCTGCGATCATATCATATAAACTTTACGATGATTCTCCACTTCACTCTGAAATTCTTTGAACTTTTCAAATGTTTCAGACTTGTGTTTCATCAAGTAGATATACTCATATCTGCTCAGATCATCTGTGAAGATCAGAAAATAATGATACCTTCCGCGAGCCTCAATATTCATCGGACCACACACATCAGTATGTATGATTTCCAACAAATCTATTGCTCGCTCCATTGTTCCGGAAAACGGAGTCTTAGTCATATTGCTCATGAGACATGGTTCGCAAGCATCAACTGATTCATAATCAAGTGATTCCAAAAGTCCATCAGCATGGAGTTTCTTCATGCGCTTTACACCAATATGACCTAAACGATAGTGCCACAAATAAGTTGCACTATCATTATTAACTTTGCATCTTTTGGTTTCAATATTATGAATATGTGTATCACTACGATCGAGATCCAACGAACCATTTTCATTGGGTGTGTAACCATATATGTAAACATAACAACAATTTATTCTCTTACTTAAATGAATAACCGTATTGCAATAAACATGATCAAATCATATTCATGCTCAATGCAAACACTAAATAACACTTATTTAGGTTCAACACTAATCCCAAAAGTATAGGGACTGTGCGATGATGATCATA
This sequence comes from Triticum dicoccoides, assembly GCF_002162155.2. Taxonomy (NCBI): domain Eukaryota; kingdom Viridiplantae; phylum Streptophyta; class Magnoliopsida; order Poales; family Poaceae; genus Triticum; species Triticum dicoccoides. The sequence continues at coordinate 20,092,253 of NC_041384.1, forward strand.
TCAATCTTGGAACCACTTCCAACACACATCGTCATTTCACCCTTAACTAGTCTCTATTCATTCTGCAACTCTCGTTTCGAGTTACTACTCTTAGCAACTGAACCAGTATCAAATATCGAGGGGTTGCTACGAACACGTAGTAAAATACACATCAATAATCTGTATATCAAATATACCTTTGTTCACTTTTCCATCCTTCTTATCCGCCAAAACTTGGGGCAGTTCCGCTTCCAGTGACCAATCCCTTTTGCAGTAGAAGCACTTAGTCTCAGGCTTAGGACCAGACTTGGGCTTCTTCACTTGAGCAGCAACTTTCTTGCCGTTCTTCTTGAAGTTCCCCTTCTTCCCTTTGCCCTTTTCTTGAAACTAGTGGTCTTGTCTACCATCAACACTTGATGCTCTTTCTTGACTTCTACCTTCATCGATTTCATCATAATGAAAAGCTCGGGAATCGTTTTCGTCATCCCTTGCATACTATAGTTCATCACGAAGTTCTACTCACTTGGTGATTGTGACTAGAGAATTCTGTCAATCACTATCTTATCTGGAAGATTAACTCCCACTTGATTCAAGTGATTGTAGTACCCAGACAATCTGAGCACATGCTCACTGCTTGAGCTATTCTCCTCCATCTTTTAGCTATAGAACTTGTTGGAGACTTCATATCTCTCAACTCGGGTATTTGCTTGAAATATTAATTTCAACTCCTGGAACATCTCATATGGTCCATGACGTTCAAAACGTCTTTGAAATCCCGATTCTAAGCTGTTAAGCATGGTGCACTAAACTATCAAGTAGTCATCATATTGAGCTAGCCAAACGTTCATAACGTCTGCATCTGCTCCTGCAATAGGTCTGTCACCAAGCGGTGCATCAAAGAAATAATTCCTCTGTGCAGCAATGAGGATAATCCTCAAATCACAGATCCAATCCGCATCATTGCTACTAACATTTTTCAACATAATTTTTCTCTAGGAACACAATAAACTGGGAGCAACATCGCGAGCTATTGATCTACAACATAGATATGCTAATACTACCATGACTAAGTTCATGATAAATTAAAGTTCAATTAATCATATTACTTAAGAACTCCCACTTAGACAGACATCCCTCTAATCTTCTAAGTGATCACGTGATCCATATCAACTAAACCATGTCCGATCATCACGTGAGATGGAGTAGTTTCAATGGTGAACATCACTATGTTGATCATATCTACTATATGATTCAACGCTCGACCTTTCGGTCTCCGTGTTCCGAGGCCATATCTATTATATGCTAGGCTCGTCAAGTTTAACCTGAGTATTCCGCGTGTGCAACTGTTTTGCACCCATTGTATTTGAACGTAGAGCCTATCACACCCGATCATCACGTGGTGTCTCAGCATGAAGAACTTTCGCAACGGTGCATACTCAGGGAGAACACTTATACCTTGATAATTTAGTGAGAGATTATCTTATAAAGCTACTGCCGAACTAAGCAAAATAAGATGTATAAAAGATAAACATCACATGCAATCATAATATGTGACATGATATGGCCATCATCATCTTGTGCCTTTGATCTCCATCTCCAAAGCATCGTCATGATCTCCATCGTCACCGGCATGACACCATGATCTCCATCATCTTGATCTATATCAATGTGTCGTCACATGGTTGTCTCGCCAACAATTGCTCTTGCAACTATTGCTATCGCATAGCGATAAAGTAAAGCAATTATTTGGCGCTTGCATCTTATGCAATAGAGAGATAACCATAAGGCTTTTGCCAGTTGCCGATAACTTCAACAAAACATGATCATCTCATACAACAACTTATATCTCATCACGTCTTGACCATATCACATCACAACATGCCCTGCAAAAACAAGTTAGACGTCCTCTACTTTGTTGTTGCAAGTTTTACATGGCTGCTACGGGCTGAGCAAGAACCGTTCTTACCTACGCATCAAAACCACAACGATAGTTTGTCAAGTTGGTGCTGTTTTAACCTTCGCAAGGACCGGGCGTAGCCACACTTGGTTCAACTAAAGTTGGAGAAACTGACACCCGCTAGTCACCTGTGTGCATAGCACGACGATAAAACCAGTCTCGCGTAAGCGTACGCGTAATGTCGGTCCGGACCGCTTCATCCAACAATACCACCGAACCAAAGTGTGACATGCTGGTAAGCAGTATGACTTATATCGCCCACAACTCACTTGTGTTCTACTCGTGCATAACATCAACGCATAAAACCAGGTTCTGATACCACTGTTGGGGAACATAGTAATTTCAAAAAAAATCCTACGCACACGCAAGATCATGGTGATGCATAGCAACAAGAGAGGAGAGTGTTGTCTATGTACGCTCGTAGACCGAAAGCGGAAGTGTTAGCACAACGCGGTTGATGTAGTCGTACGTCTTCACTGCTCGACCGATCAAGCACCGAAACTACGGCACCTCCGAGTTCTAGCACACGTTCAGCTCGATGACGATCCCCGGACTCCGATCCAGCAGAATGTCGGGGAAGAGTTCTGTCAGGACGACGGCGTGGTAATGATCTTGATGTTCTACCGTCGCAGGGCTTCGCCTAAGCACCGCTACAATATTATCGAGGATTATGGTGGAAGGGGGCACCGCACACGGCTAAGAGATCAATGATCAATTGTTGTGTCTATGGGGTGCCCCCCTGCCCTCGTATGTAAAGGAGGAAGGGGGAGGCGGCCGGCCTAGGAGGAGGGCGCGCCAAGGAGGGAGTCCTACTCCCACCGGGAGTAGGACTCCGCCTTCCATTGTTGGAGTAGGAGAGAAGGAAAGAGGGGGAGAGGAACAAGGAAAAGGGGGCTGCACCCCTTGTCCAATTCGGACCAGAGGGGGGCACCTCCTTCCTTTTGGCCTCTCCCCTCTATTCCCGTATGGCCCAATAAGGCCCATATACTCCTTGGCGAATTCCCGTAACTCTCTGGTACTCCGAAAAATACCCGAATCACTCGGAACCTTTCTGATGTCCGAATATAGTCGTCCAATATATCGATCTTTACGTCTCGACCATTTCGAGACTCCTCTTCATGTCCCCGATCTCATCCGGGACTCCGAACTCCTCCGATACATCAAAACTCATAAACTCATAATATAGCTGTCATCGAAACCTTAAGTGTGCGGACCCTACGGGTTCGAGAACAATGTAGACATGACCGAGACACGTCTCCGGTCAATAACCAATAGCGGAACCTGGATGCTCATATTGGCTCCCACATATTCTACGAAGATCTTTATCGGTCAAACCGCATAACAACATACGTTGTTCCCTTTGTCATCGGTATGTTACTTACCCGAGATTTGATCGTCGGTATCTCAATACCTAGTTCAATCTCGTTACCGGCAAGTCTCTTTACTCGTTCTGTAATACATCATCTCGCAACTAACTCATTAGTTGCAATGCTTGCAAGGCTTTAGGTGATGTGCATTACCGAGAGGGCCCAGAGATACCTCTCCGACAATCGGAGTGACAAATCCTAATCTCGAAATACGCTAACCCAACAAGTACCTTCGGAGACACCTGTAGAGCACCTTTATAATCACCCAGTTACGTTGTGACGTTTGGTAGCACACAAAGTGTTCCTCTGGTAAACGGGAGTTGCATAATCTCATAGTCATAGGAACATGTATAAGTCATGAAGAAAGCAATAGCAGCAAACTAAACGATCAAGTGCTAAGCTAACGGAATGGGTCAAGTCAATCACATCATTCTCCTAATGATGTGATCCCGATAATCAAATGACAACTCATGTCTATGGTTAGGAAACATAACCATCTTTGATTCAACGAGCTAGTCAGGTAGAGGCATACTACTGACACTCTGTTTGTCTATGTATTCACACATGTATTATGTTTCCAGTTAATACAATTCTAGCATGAATAATAAACATTTATCATGATATAAGGAAATAAATAATAACTTTATTATTGCCTCTAGGGCATATTTCCTTCAATTCCCCCCTTTATCTTCCTTTGAGGGCTCCGGGCAGGGTGCTAGCTCGAGCATCTTTTCCAGTACCGGATTCTCCAAACCCTCAGGAAGGGGGGCCGAACACCGAATCATCTTCGCCTTTGTTAGCCAGTCCTGGTCAAAGAGCGACTTCTCAGAATGATGTCATGGTAAATAAAAGATGGTGTGTTCGGCTAAAGGATTACTTACTTGGTCGGCGGTACGGTTGCTCCTCAGGCCCACGTCCTTGGTAGTATCCGGAGACTCTATTTCGGGTCCGAGGAATGATTTGTACATCTCCTCGTGCGTCAGGCCGAGGAAATTCTAAATAGTGCGCGGCCCTTCTGGGTTGAACTCCCACATGCGGAGGGGCCAACGTTTGCTAGGCTGGACTCGATGAACCAGCAGGACTTGCGCCACAATAACCAGACTGAAATCTCCTTCGAAGAGATCGCGAATGCGGCTCTGCAGTATAGGCACGTCCTTGGCTGGACCCCAGCTCAGTCCTCTGCTAATCCATGACATCAGTTGTGGTGAAGGGCCCGAGCGGAAACTAGGGGCAGCCACCCACTTGGCACTTCTGAAAGCTGTGATGTAAAACCACTCCTGTTGCCATAATCCGGACACCTCTAGAAAGGAACCTTTGGGCCACGGAGCTCCTGCTATCTTGCTTATTAATGCGCCTCCGCACGCTGCATACTGCCCCTCGACCATCTTCGGCTTCACGTCAAAGGTCTTGAGCCACAGGCCGAAGTGAGGGGTAATGCGGAGGAAGGCCTCACACACGACAATGAATGTCGAGATGTGGAGAAAGGAGTCCGGAGATAGATCGTGGAAATCTAGCCCGTAATAGAACATCAAACCCCTAACAAAGGGATCCAGGGTGAGGCCTAGACCTCGGAGGAAGTGGGAGATGAACACAACGTTCTCGTTGGGTTCAGGAGTAGGGACGACCTGCCCTCGGGAAGGTAGCCGATGCGAAACCTCGGCGGTCAGGTATCTGGCCTCCCTCAACTTCTTGATATCCTCTTCCGTAACGGAGGAGGGCATCCACCGGCCTTGAAGGCTAGATCCGGACATGATTGAAGGTCCGAAGCACCTGACATGGGCTTTGGGTGTTAGAACTCGAGGTGGGGGGAGGATTCGATTGAGCACGGGAGGGAAAAAAGTAAAGGCATTGCCCCTTTATAAAGAGGGTGAATATCAAGCGTCCTCTCCGTAGCCGTTTGGGACTTGCCTATAATCTAGGGGTCCTAGACACGGTTGGGTTACCCACGACTGTATTAATGAGAATCCCGTAATTAGGGGGACACGATCTCTGCTTTGACAAGACATGTCAAAAAACTGCCTCGCGTTATGTGCGGGGCTAGTTAAAGGAAACGGTTCGAATAATCACCGGGCCGTGACGTAATGTCGTGTTGCCAAAACAAGTTAGCAAATTGGATTTGTGGAAATATTATTCTCTATACGGTGGTATGTGGAACTTATTTTGCAGGGTCAGACACAATCCTTATATTCAAATTCTTCCGTGGTATATTCGGAGGAGGAACCCGCCTTGCAATGCCGAAGACAATACTGCGCACCGGACTCATCGTCATTGAAAGCCTGGTTCAGGGGCTACTGTGGGAGTCCTGGATTAGGGGGTCTCCGGATAGCCGGACTATATCCATTGGCCGGACTGTTAGACTATGAAGATACAGGATTGAAGACTTCGTCTCGTGTCCGGATGGGACTCTATTTGGCGTGAAAGGCAAGCTAGGCAATACGGATATGTGTATCTCCTCCTTTGTAACCAACCTTGTGTAACCCTAACCTCTCCGGTGTCTATATAAACCAGAGGGTTTTAGTCTGTAGGACAACATACAATCATACCATAGGCTAGCTTCTAGGGTTTAGCCTCTCTGATCTCGTGGTAGATCTACTTTTGTACTACCCATATCATCAATATTAATCAAGCAGGACGTAGGGTTTTACCTCCATCAAGAGAGCCCGAACCTAGGTAAAACATTGTCTCCTGCCTCCTGTTACCATCCGCCTTAGACGCACAGTTTGGGACCCCCTACCCGAGATCCACCGGTTTTGACACCGACACCCGCCATGCCGAAGACGGCCGAAAATCGCTGGAGGTGAGCTTGGATGGTGGAGGGGAGTGAAACGAAGTGGCTAGGGTTTGATCCGATGGGCGAATGGGGAGAAATATAAGTGGGTCGGATAAGCCAGCATGGGCCGGATCCGACGTGGCGGTGTGCCCCCATATCCGCCCTATATTTGGGCTGGATATGTGGGGTGTCGGTCAGTCCGAGCGTTTGAGGCGTCCGGCTGGATCAAAATTTCATGGCCGGTCAGGGCCCGGGCAGTCTGCCCGGATGGTTGTGAAGGGTTTGGGGTGCCCGGCTGCAGATGCTCTAAAAATCTTGTTTGATGACAAATAAAAATATATTTTTCGGATAAGATGTTTATAAGAACTACGAAAAGTAGTCAGCGGACTTCCTCTAAACTATACAGACATCCTACAAGATGAATTTTGAAATTTACGAAAATGTTCTACACGAGCTATCGGAAATGTTCTAATTGGGTACAACCAAAGATGTGTTGGTTGATTCAATTGAGTAGGTTGAAAATGGTTGTATGAACACTTAATAATTTGGGTAATAAACATGGTTTGAAAGGAAAGAATGACCAAAACAACTTGGAAAAACCTTCCTCCCCTCAATCTTCGCCGGCGAGACATGGATTCATCTCCCCTCCGCCCACCGCTCCGGTGGCCGATGGCCGGTGGCGGGGAAGAGAATCCTGGTGTCTTGACTCCTGCTAATAGATAGGTAGGATTTTAGTCCTCGTAGGGGCGGCGCTCCTTCTTCAAGTCTGTCTTCTGGACTCCAATCTTCCTCAAATTTGTCCATTGGGATGGATTAGACGGCGCTCCGACGTAGATTCATATCAGCTCCTTGGGGCGGTGAGGTTAAGGTTTCTCGCTGTGCGTACGCAACGGCGATATTGGTGTCAGGTTTTTCAGATTGATTCAAGGATTCAACGGCGACCACTATGGCTCCAGTGCGTTGGTCCTTAGGGGCACGTGCACGAAGACTTCCCTCGACAAGGTCGGGGCCGGCTCCGGTACGGGAGCGGCGACAACGGCGGCTCGTTCTGACGGCGACAATGGTCGTTTGATGATCCATGGATCTCAATGTAATTTTTATTATGTTTGAGGAATTTGTAGTTCTGCTGAATTTTTATAATAGATCTTATTCTTTCCGAAAAAAAGAAAAAAAAAGTCGTTCCTGTGCAATTTGGTACTAAAAGAGAAGAAGAAGAAAACATAGTCTTTTTCTGTGTGTTTTACAGTATATTAGAGGAAAAAAACACTTGCTACCTGTGCAGTGACAGAATCACAAAAAATACAGCTCTCTGCGCACTCGTCCATTCGGCGACTAGTCGACGCAGCTGACGCCACCACGCGGCGGCGGCGCTTGTTCCCATCGCCGCCACCGGCATGGCCGAGGGCACCGACACGGTGCGCGCGCCCGGCGACGCGGAGGAGATGGAGAAGGGAGAGATCGCAGGCGCCGCCGCCGGTGCCGACGGCGACTCCGCCGCGCCCCAGCCGGTGGAGCCCACCTGGGCTTTCTGGATCGGCAACGGCAACCCGCAGGAGGAGTCCGCCGGCCGGGGGAACACCGTCCACACCTTCTCCACCGTCGACGACTTCTTGAGGTCTTTTCTTCCCCCACCCTCACCTCCTCCCAAACCCTCGTTAGTCCCCAATCTGTTGGTTCCTTGTCAATGATGTATGATGACTGTAAATTTAGATTTAGATGCCCTGCGAGCAGCTCGCCTTAATCCAACACAAGACTGCTGATCTGATGCTCGAGTCTAGGACTAAAATGCTCTCTGGCTCTAGTTTGTGACCAGATTTCAGCCTCCCGCAAACAGGGATGTCTGAAAATCGACCAGTTATTTTAATTAAGCTGAACTGAGTACTGTCCATTGACTGACTCCCTGGGTTATCTTCTACCAGATGATAATGTCTGTCATTACTCACAGTGCGGTTTGTTTCAGGGTAAATTTCTGCTTCAGAAATCTTGTTATGTTTGCTTTAATAATTTGTTCCATTCTTTACTGTATTTCCACCTTTTGCGTTTACTTCATATATCCCTTTGGCTAACGATTGAGTTGGGTGGTCTTTCAGCCTTTACAATAATATCCTCCACCCTAGTAAATTGGGTGTGGGAGCTGACCTCCATTGCTTCAAGAATAAGATTGAGCCGAAATGCGAAGGCCCCATATGTGCTAATGGAGGTGCATGGACCATCAGTTGTGGCGAAGGGAAATCGCAGCCATTGTGGTTGGATACAGTAAGCATCTTTCGCATCATTCGTTTTATACAATTACTGTTTCTGTAAATCCATCCTGACTCCTTTTGACAAATATCATGTTTAGCTACTGGCATTGATTGGTGGACAATTCGAATATGGTAATGAAATTTGTGGAGCGGTCCTTAGCGTGTGTGGGAAGCAGGAAACAATAGCTATATGGATTAAAGATGCTACTAACGAAGCTGCTCAGGTAAAAGTCCTGTAGTGCATACTATGAAATTGTTTGTTTCATTTCAGGCAACAGCCACGTGGTATGCTATATCATAGACTGAAAGTTTGTCAAATACTACACCTTCCGTCTTAAAATTAGTGTCTCAAGCTTAGTACAACTTTGTACTGAAGTTAGTACAAAGTTGAGCCACTTATTTTGGGACGGAGGGAGTATAAGATAGTATAATACTGTGATCCTGGTATATAAACAAGGATGACATGGCTGTACCTGTATGGAGCCTAGTACAGTTGTGCTTGTGCCAAATGTCATTGTGTAACTTGAAATGCTCTTATATGGTTATATGAAGAGTTCAACGCAATTGAAGAAACTTATATTCCTCGAAAGACATAGCGGTACTTTGAGTGGCAGAACATTGTCGAAGAAACTTAAACCTCAAAGGATTGACATCTTTGGTTATAGTATGCATCTATGTTTGTGGTTTCCAACCTAAATTGTCCTAGGTAAAGGTTTCATTATTTCAGCCAAAATAGCGTGTTGTCTTGTATGGTTGGGGTTATTTTAACTTCTTTTTCTAATGAAATTGCTACATTTATTCGTTTCTTGGCGCATTGTTTTGAAGTATGTTTATGTTAAATCCTTGTGTAAGCATTTGGTTTTCCTTTTTGTTTAGCATTTTTCGTAGTTCTTACAATTGTGCTGCAACAGTATCCTAAAATCTGATAATCTCATGGCATTTTTATACTCGATTGAATGATGCAACCAGTGTCGGA
>NC_041384.1:20101868-20107963 GCF_002162155.2 Triticum dicoccoides
CATGAGGCCCAAATCCTTTGTGCTGTAGCAAAATACTGTACCAATTGTACAGCATACAATGGGGCCTGGGCGGCCTGCTGGGCTGGATCTGCCCCTGGATGCAAGGCATACTATTTTTGAAGCTTATTTGATAAATGTATGTAGGACAAATGAAGTATTTTACTCAGCATGATCCTTTCTCTCTCGCATGCACCTATTCATTAGCAATATCACCCATGCAAAATACTCCTTCATTCTTGTAAGGCAATCATCAGAGGTCAGTTTTATCACCTGTCTTTGTGCAAAGTCCAAAAACACTGCACATTAATCAACAGAGGGGATATTAGTATATACTGAGTGTTGGTTGGTGGTCTGTGTGCGTGTTTATTAAGTTGTTTCTGTCTGGATCATCCAGTCTTAAGCATCTTCCTTGTTATTTTACCAGCTAAGCATTGGCAAGCAGTGGAAGGAATTTCTGGAGTACAAGGACTCAGTTGAGTTCATTGTTCATGATAGTGATGCAACGGCAGTACAATGCTGGTCTTCCACGTTTCCCGATGATCCCCTTGACGTCATCTACAACAAGGTCCCCAGTCACTGCAGCCGCGTGCGCTTTGCTGCCGTCTGCAGATCGTGGTGCACTGCAGCTTCGCGGCACCCCGCGCTGCCTGAACTCCCGTGGCTGCTCCTCTCACCACGCGACCGTGACACAACGAAGCGCCTCTACTGTCCTGAGGACAGCAAGATCCTGTGCATCTCGCTCCCGAGCGATTTCATCGGCAACTGGTTCGTCGGCTGTCATGGTGGTGGCTGGGTTGCATCATTCGAACCACCACCGTTCAGGATCTTGAACATTTTCTCCAGTGTTGAGGTTGCGCTCTCTGAGAAACAGAAGGGGATCGTTTGCCCAGGCCGCCTTGGCCAGATCATCATTTGGAAAATCATCTTCTCCAAACCACCCACCTCAAGTGACTGTATCATTGCTGCCATCACCGACAATCACGGCATCGCGCTCTGCAGGGTTGGGTGTCCGAACGGTGGGTGGACAACAAAAGGACATGTAAGCTACACCATGGAGCTTGCAGACATCGCCTTTTGCAACGGTAAGCTCTATGGTCTCACACGGGACAGATGGGAACTTGTCAAGTTTGAGATCGGTGCTGATGAAGATGGTGCGCCCGTGGTCACAGCCGTTGATCGGCTAGTGGTCACTGTCGAGCACCAGCAGCCCCCCAGTGTCTGGGCCAACCGGGTGGATGCCAGCTACATTTTTGAGCTACACGGCAAGCTTGCGACGGCGGTGAGGTCCCCATGGTCACCCAACCTCAGACCTTTCTTCAAAGTGTTCGAACTTGTTGACATCGACACCAGCGAGGGGATGGCACATGGCACACACAAATGGACAGAGGTGATGAGCTTGGGTGACTTTGCCCTATTCCTGGGTCCAAACAGCTCCAAGGCGGTGCATGTGTCAGCAGACAGGCGCGGCGGTGTGAAGAGAAACCACATCTACTACTCCTACCATCGCCGCTTAGCGCAGAAGGAGGTCCTTCTCAGCACTGACCTGGTGTTCCTGACAAGCTCCAACGCTGATGGTGATTCCGTGTACTACAGGGAAGATGAAAGCTTATCCGCAGCCGTGGGCGGGGTTCATAGGATTGGGGCAGTAGGATACTATGTCAGGGGTAGCCCTAATCCTCCAGTGTGGCTTCTCCCCCTAGCATAGTGGCTTTTTATATACATTGTATTGCTTAGCTGCTGCACATGCCTGAAAATTGTACCGTTAGCTGTATAACCGTAAATGCTCTATGGTTTCAACCATGTTGTATTTAGAACGAATGTACAGCAATTATAATTAATCTGTACTCATGGATAAGAAAAGAAGTAGTGAATCTTCTATATTCTTTTCCCAGTTAGCTTGGGAGTTTGAGTTGAATGCCGGTGCATGGGAATAGCTTGCGGATATGAAGTCAAATGAATAAGCTGAGATAATATTAACGTCTGATAAGTAATGTGTCATGTGTCGAGATAGTTCAAGGTTGTTTTTTTATGAGAAAAAAACTTGTGTTGTCTGCCTGAGTGATCAAACTCTCCTATATTTTTCTTGACAGCAGTTTCTTTCTCTTGATACATGGGTAAAAGCTTTGCTTCATTTCGTTGAATCAAAAGAAGGTTTATGAACGGAAGTGTTGCTCTGCTCCTGGGTGCATTAGAAAAAATAGGGAAAAGTCAAAAATGAATTCCTGACAAACATTGTTGAATGTTTTATCAACATGCAAAGTTTAGAGATGAAAAACATTCATGGACATCTGGAAAAAAGATCGATGTCCCAAAAAGCTTTTAAAAATTGCCCTTTAAGAACATCATTTTTATATGTTTTGCCTGGACCTCCACGAATATTTCTTCAGCACGAGAATTTATTTGTTCTTAAAACATTCATCAATGTTTCTGGCAAAAAAATTATTTAAAATTATTATATATTTCTTCTTCTGATTTTACTGTTCACTTGGGTGCATATGCACCTGAGTACAGAAACTCCATGTACCGATGTACGTTAATAAAGTACACCACTTGAATGAGGGCGCGACAAATACATGGAAGGGATTACTCTCGCGGCAAGGCCATTCTCAAGTGCTTCGCCCACAGCACACTGCCTAGCACTTGATGTTGGCAAAGATAGTCATTGGTGAGGCATAAATGTTCCGAAACACCCACGCATTTCTCTTGTTCCAATTTCCCAAGACGTGAGCATCATGAGGGAGGCGAGAGCCTTCCTCCGGTGACCATTGACATGGATGACAGCGAACCGCCAATTTTGACATCATGAAAGTTATGACAATCGACATAGGAGAGATTGTGAAGACCAAGCCAATCTCCTAGCATGGTCCAAATGTGCATGGAGAAGTGACACTGGAACATAAGGTGTGCAATAGTTTCCAGGGCTGTATTGCAAAGCTTGTAAGAGGCTGCAGTTCGGCCAACCTCGGTGTTGAAGGCGGTAAGCTGTCCGGATTTTCTTTTGCAAGATAAGCCAAGCAAAAAAATGATCATAGGAGGCGCCCAGTTGCTCGACACCATCGGCTTAAAGGTGGACGAGGCAATGTCATCAAACTGTGCCTTGTAAGCGGACACCGACAAGTAGGCTCCGAAGATGGTTAGCTTCCATTTATGGCTTCAGGCATGTCGTCGTCTAAATGCACCTCACTAAGGAGCTCCCCTAGGGAGAAAGAACTCCATGAGCTTCTGCACATTCAGCTCCATTGAAATGTCCATCTGGCTTATCCATTCATCACCCACAAGTGTAACAGTTCCGTTCTTTAGCTTGAACAACGCAAAGATTGAGGGAGCAATTTCTTTCGGCTTCACGCCATTGAGCCACGAGGCATGCTGAAATTTGGCCTTATTTCCATCCCTAACCACAATGTTGGTGCACTTGTATAAAAGGTTCATGTCATCCGCGTCACATGACATTCCCAAACTCACCCAAGACCGACTCGGGTCGGTCCACTCTAGCCAAGGCCATCGAAGTCATAGCGCCCTCGCAAATTTTTCGATATTAATGATCCCTAATCCACCAAGGGGAGTTGGGAGGCAAACGAACCCCCATTTGGCTTTGCATTTCCCACCGGAGACCTTGTCCAAAGCAGGCCGCAAGAACGATCTTTGAAGTTTGGCGATTGCTTTGGTCATTCCCTTAGGAAGGATGAGAGCAATCATGTGGTATATTTCTTGGGCCGTGACGACCGGTTTCACAAGAGCGCCACGACCAGCAACAGTAATAAGCTTTCATAATCCACCAACCATCTTGTTCGCTACTTGTCTGTGAGGAACAGGAGGTGCAACCCATGTAGTCTCTGAATAGTTAGGGGCAGCCCCAGATAGCGCATCTGGAAGCTTGTAGTGGATGCCTAAAGTCCTCCATGAGCTCAGGGAGGTTGTTCCCTCACAACGGATAGGCGCGACAATGCTCTTCTGCGCATTGGTCTCAAGCCTACAGATCTCGCTGAAGTTTCTTAGCAGCCCTACCAAGTTGTCAATGTCTTCTTTGATCAGAGCCAAAAAGATCGTCGCATCACAGAAATGTCTAGAAGCATGGCTTTCTTCCTCCGAAGGCGGTGGAAATCGCATTGGACGTTGCCATGTCAAGAAGCTGCTTTGAAGGGTCAATAGCAAAGACGAACAACAGCAACAGCAGGCAATCGCCTTGATGGAGCCATTTCCCGTGCCCCTAGAATGCCATTAAGGTGAACTCGCAAAGTAGCAGTGGACAGAGGGACGTGATACAATCTCTGTACTTTGATGGGAATCCTATTATCTGGAGAAAATCAAGCACATAGTCCCACCAGACCGAGTCAAATGCTTTTCGAATGTCAAGTTTGACGAGTAAGGTGGGGTTTCTGGTGTGTTTCATCTTCCAGGTGAAGTTTCTGACGTATAGGTAATTGTCATGTAAGCTCTTTTCTTGGCGAATGTGCTTTGGCATGTTCAAAATGAGTTGGTTAATGAATGGGGCTTGTCTAGAAGTGGGAATCTTGGTGATGATCTTTGCAATTGCATGATTCAGGCTAATAGGTCAAAAGTCAGAGATGCACTCAACACCATCCTTCTTGCTAAGGACCACCACATTTTCTAAATTTAGCCAACGAAAGTTCTCATAATGAAGGTTTTCGAACAGGTGAATAACTCTCATGACGTCATGCTTGATAGTTTGCCAACAAGATTTCAAAAAAGCACCAATGAAACCATTAGGGCCCGGAACCTTCCCACTAGGAAAATCATGGATGACAAGAAGGAAATCCTCCCCTGGGAAGGCGTATGTGATTGACTCAAGGTCACACTCCTTGAAAACCATGCCTGACCAGATGAAGTAAAGCTCCCTAGTCGGCCTTCGCAACATGAAAGAAGTGAAATGATGATGGATGGTATCCTATTTTGCTTGTGTGATTAGTGATCCGTCTTGGCCATTAGCATGGGAGGTAGAACACCACTCATGTGGTACCCCCTTGAAAATGTCTCATGTGGGCATTACATAATTCCAGGCTCGAACTCTTCAAGAATATCTTGGACATTGGGGATCTCACCTGAGGTTGTGGATTCTCTAATTTGCCATGGGCAAGGCAGAGAGCTACAGTACCTCTGCCTTTCCTCTTCTTTTGTCTGTTGGGTCGAGAACGGACCGCCCAGATCTGATGCAACAGTACAGTTGCTACAGTAACCGAAACAGTGATCTGAATAGGAACATTAAACAGTGCATTCGCTATAGTGCATTTGCTACAGTCTTTGCCCCAATCTCGACTGCCAACTTTTGATCCAATGTCTCTCAGACAAAGGTAGAGCATTGTAGCTCCCTGCCTTGCCCATGGCAAGGTAGAGAATCTGCGCCCCTCACCTAATGCCTTATGTTGTTGTGGGAGGTAGTAGGTGCGTTTTCTCAGCACTTCGCCACGCTCACTTCCTTGGAGTAAATCATCTCACATGTCCTTTACTTAATAGGGAACGGGGCAAGAGTCATCCACTCTGGACCAAATCTTTATATCTCATCATTTTTAGAAGAAACTCTATTATTCTACCATATGCTTTTTCATAATCTAGGGCTCCTTTGATTAAAAAATGTATGATTTTTGGAGGATTTGGTTGGTTTTTTTCTACTTTTGTTGTTTGATTTCACATGATTGGATTCTAGGATATTCGGTTAGCCCAAAAGCCATACTAGTCTTACTTACCCATGGTCTTTTTGAAGTTGGTTAAACCACTCAGTATACATTTTGAACCGTCTTGAATAATATGTTATTTACTGGCGCAAAACTCGCAAGTCACACATATATATCTTAAGAAAAAATGTGTGCTAATTAAGGAGCAAACTGAAGTATAGATTAGTTTTTTTGGCTTTTCAGTCTAATAGAATGTATTCTTTTGATTTCCTGCAAAAATGAAAAGATTGTATTATTTTGATAAAAGAAATTGAGTACAACTTTTAGACAAATATACGCAACACCAGTACGTGTATACTCATACAATTCCTATGTATACTAAAGTCGTGGAGATTAAAGATCAATGAAGTCACCAAAGATATCTCGTAAACAGAAACATCATCTCACATTGGAAAGAGTAGACGA
>NC_041384.1:20108352-20159510 GCF_002162155.2 Triticum dicoccoides
GGGGGTAACTATAATAGGTCAATGGTTACCCTTCCCATTGAATTTCTAGCGGACTTTACCATTATGGCAGAACTTTCGTCGCTCTAGATGGAGATAAAACACAATTTTGTCATTCTGGGTCTTAACCTGGAGAATGAATAAGAGGCATTTTCCAATCCCAATGTGTCATAAGCCATGATGTTTGAAAAAAAGTATGCTACACAAATATCAACAAAGTAGAAAGTCTCATTGGAATATCCTAACCTTCAGTTTGAAAAAATAAAATCACTTGAACCAACAAACGCCATCGAGTTGGGCTGGTCCATATCACGAGAGGGTGAGCGATTTCTGCGATTTGCACACTATTCTTGATCCTTTTATAGCATATAATTTTTTTATTTTATGTTTTTATACTGAATTTACTTTTTTCCCTTTTTCATTTATTTTTCTCCTCTCTTGTTTTTTGTTGTATTACTTCTACCTTTAATTTTTATAAAAATTACCTTTAAATAATCATGGTTATTTCCTAAAAAATTTATGAACATATTTTAAATTTGATGAACACTTTTCAAAAAAATATAATTCAAGGATATTATTTTAAAAAAATTGGTAAGTTTTCCAAATTTTAACGTTATTTTCTAAATTCAAGAAGCATTTTCTGAAAATCATGGTTTTTTCAAAGTATATTTTAATAAATGATGTGAAGATCCTTTAGCCATGCGCAGTGTTGTAGCAAGCATTTTATCTTTGGAGAGGAAAAGCACCACTCTCTTTTTTGCGGGTAAAACAACACTTTATTCTCAATTAGCAACGCATCGGAGCTCTACTCTGGGCTGGCTTCGGCAAGAGTTCTTCGCTTAAAGGGAATTATGGGAGTTCACAGTCTCTTTCTCGCACATGAACGACTAGGCTGGCCTCGGCCCAAAACTTCCAGTCACTGACTTGACTCAGAGTGTGGTAGCGGAGAAAAAAGCGAGGCGGCATGGGTCTCGGCCGAGGAGCGAGGGGAAAAAGCGAAGTCAGACGAGGGAGCATCAGGGTCTAGGCCAGTGCGTGTTTTAGCGGCATTTTGCAAATGGAGGTCTAATGTTGTACGCGGATGTGATGATTTTTATTTTAGCAAATGGGCCGACCTCATATTTCAGAAGAGAAAGTTAACCTGCTGGCTCCGGCCCATGTAATGACTAGGCTTGGTCTCAGCCCAAGCCCTTCAGTCACTCAGAGTGCTGTAGCGCAGCATGTTTGTCTCTAAAAGACTGAAACTTGAGCAATCAGGGAAGAAAAATGAACACCAAATGCTGAATTCTGCAGCTACTTGCTTCATCTTTGCTTCCCCGTTCCCTCCGTAATCTGTTGATGATCCAACGCTGCCTATAACTAACAATTGTCAGCTATAAAAACCATTAGTACTACTCCCTTCGTTCCAAATTCTGGAGGGACTAGTAGTTTTCAACCAAAGTTTGCAAGCTAATTACTCCGCCGAGTCACCTCGCCGGCGGCATCTGCAGGCAGCCCGCGCCGCTCCTTCTTGTTTTCTTGTTGGCGCCATGATGATGATGAACCTGTAGCCCATGGCCATGGCCCATTGCTTGGTTGGTTAGTTTAGCCCAAACAGGCTCCGCATTTCCCACATCCCGATGCACGCCGTAAAGGGAGGGCAGGCACGCCAATCCATGCAACAATTATTACTCACTCCCTCCCACTACGACAACTCGCTCCACGGCTTTTAGGCCAACTCCACCGCACGACCTCGAACGGACGTTTGAATTGACCGAATTTTGTTCCTTTGAGGTGTTGATGGGTTCATCCATGTCCGCCTTTGTCAGATGGGTCGTGCGTGCACGCACCGCACGGCCGCACCCCAAATCGTGTCCGGGATGGACATGAATAAAAAAAACTAGAATGAAATAACTAAAAAACTAAATAAAAGCATTTTAAAAAAACATAAAACATATATAGGGGAGGGCCACAAAACGGCCCAGTTTCCACGGCCACTTAAAAGGCCCAGTTTTCATAATTAACATATAAAACAAAATAAAAAAACGCCTCCGACTCCCGCGCGCTCCTGCCGCGCCGTCTGTGCCGTGGCCGTCGCCGTCTTCACTGGCCGCCGGTGTCGTCGTCGTCGCTGACGAGGTCGACATAGGCCGGCGGCATCCACAGGTGGGCCGGAGGTGCGTGGTGGACGGGGTCGGGCTGGACGGCCGGAGGTGCCTGCACCACCTCCTCCCGTGGCGACGCCTCCCGCTCCGGTGACCGCGGCGGAGTGGGGCACCAGTTCACGCCCACGCCGGCGGCCATCTTCGGAACAGTGCAGGACCAGCCCCACCCCTTGCCCAGCAGCTGCTGGAACGCGGCCGGCGGGTCCTCCCTCCTCTCCTCCTCCAGGGCCACCATCTGCAGCTCCAGGAAGGCGACGTCCCCGGCGGCAGAGAGGGCCATGGCCTCCTCCAGGCCGTCCCACTGTCGTTCGTCGTGCGTGTACATGGAGTCGTCCATGACACGCTTGAGGAGACGGGCCTCCTCCTCCGCTGACATGCGAGGAGGTGGAGGGGGCGACGGCGTGGGCGTGACGCCGCGCACGCGCGTACGCCCGCGCACCTCTCGACGTGGCCGCCGCGGCCCTGACACCGTGCCGGCGAGGTATGACGCGCGGCGCGTGTCGTGTTCGTCCTGGAGCCACATGTCCCAGAGGTCGGAATCCGGGCCGTACCTGTCGTCGTAGAACAGGTCGTCCGGGAGGAGGCGGCGGTGGCGCTCGATCTCATCGCGGCGCGCGCGGCCGCTCGCCGGCACAGGAGGGATCGGGACCCGGTCGACGCTGAGGTGCCATCCGTTGGGAAGGTGGACGTCACTCCATGGGACCGGCGTCCTCGTCTCTCAGTACCTCCGGCACACGTCCGCGCGAGGTACTGCCGGTCGCGCTCGCCGGCGGGCCTAAGATTGATGGTGAAGGGGGCCGGGACGGGGGCTCGACGGGAGGAGCGCGGCGGTGACGCGGGCTCCTCCTTCACGGAGCCGCGGCGGCGCCCCGAGGAGGAGTCGGCCTCGCGGTCGTGCTTGCCCTTGCCGTTCCAGAACCCCACGGAGGGGTGGGCGGCCGGCGAGCTCGAGGGCTTCGGCTAGGGTTTCTGCGCTATCGGGTTTCGAGGAGGCCGCGGGGTGGCGTGGGGCAGTGTGGACGACGACCCGTCCATGCTTCCCACTTAAAGAAGGACGGCGACCGTTCGACGTGCGGATGACAGGTGGGGCCGCCCGCTCGTGCGCATTGATGTGGGCGGGTGGGAGGTAGGTGGCCGCCTGCCACGCGGCCCCAACGCGGACGAGCACGCGTCCGTTTGGTGTCCGCCGCGACCCAAACCCGGCGCAAATTTGCGCTTGAAATGGGTCTGCCCGCACACAACACGGACAGGATAGGTTCAGGCCGTCGTGAGCTGGGCCACCTCCTTTGTCCGTTTTACCCCAAACGAACAGGGCCGGACAGGATAGGGTCGTGCGGTGGGGAGTTGGCCCTATTATTACCACCTCCGTCCGTTGCTCACTGACATGTCCCCATCAACCGAAAACCCCCAACGACCACACCGTCCGTCCCCAGCCCCACGGACCAACGGACACGTCGGTCGTCCCCTTGCTGCCGCCTGCCCGTACGTGCTCCTCTGCCTCCCGTCGACCGATCACCACACCACACGAGCCTAGCAGTGCATGCAGTGCCACAGCGGTGCACTGGTGGTGCCCGCGCGCGCACTGGTGGTGGCCACTGACTGACACCCACTGCAGCGTGGCACCTTTACTGTGCGATAAAGCTGTTGAAAGCGGAGGAGCGCCGGAGGTGGAGAAAAAGGCGCGGCAGAGCGTGGCGCCAGAGACCAGACAGACAGGAAGAACCAGCCCCCCCTCGTCTCGCCGCTGTCCTCCTTGCCACTTCTGCTCCTCGCACCGCCCGCGGCGACCAGCCAAACCGCCATGCTTCGTCCCAGCGACAGCACCACCCCAGTGCTGCTGCTGCTGCTCACCGCCTTGCTTGCCTGCGGCGCCAATGCCGGCTCGCCGGAGGGCGACGCCGCCGCGCTCGCCGACTTCCGCCTCGCCGCGGACCGCTCCGGCGCGCTCGCGAGCTGGAACGCGTCCGCCAGCCCGTCCCCGTGCGGCTGGCGCGGGGTGACGTGCGCGGGCGGGCGCGTGACGCGGCTGGTGCTCGAGGGGCTCGGTCTGTCCGGCGCAGACGCGCTCCCGGCGCTGGCCCGGCTCGACGGCCTCCGCGTGCTGAGTCTCAAGGGGAACCAGCTCTCCGGCGCCGTCCCGGACCTCTCGCCGCTGCTCGGGCTCAAGCTGCTCTTCCTCTCCCGCAACGCGCTCTCCGGCGCCATCCCGCCCTCGCTCGGCAAGCTCTACCGGCTCTACCGGCTCGACCTCTCCTACAACAACCTGTCCGGCGTCGTGCCGCCCGAGCTGGCCCGGCTCGACCGGCTGCTCACGCTCAGGCTCGACTCCAACCGCCTCACCGGCGGGGTCGACGGCATTGCGCAGCCGAGGCTGCAGGATCTCAACGTGTCCAACAATCTCCTCTCGGGGAGGATTCCGGTGGCCATGGCGGGGTTTCCGGCGGGCGCGTTCGGCGGGAACGCCGGCCTGTGCGGCGCGCCGCTGCCGCCGTGCAAGCAGGAGGTGCAGAACGCGTCCCCGTGCCCTCCCGCTGCGGCCATGGCGGCGTCGTCGCCCTCGTCGAAGCCGCCGGATGGCAAGGGGAAGATGAGCCGCGGGGTCGTGGCCGTAATTGTGGCCGCGGACTTCGCCGTGGTCGGGCTCGTCGCCGGGCTGCTCTTCTGCTACTTCTGGCCGCGCCTCTCCGGGCGGCGGAGCGACAGGCGCCACCGCGAGGGGGAGAAGATCGTCTACTCCTCCAGCCCGTACGGCGCTGCAGGCGTGGTCGCGGCGGCCGGTGGCACGTACGAGCGAGGAAAGATGGTGTTTCTCGAGGACGCCGGCGTGAGGCGGTTCGAACTGGAGGAGCTGCTGCGCGCGTCCGCGGAGATGCTCGGCAAAGGCGGCTGCGGCACTGCGTACAAGGCGGTGCTCGACGACGGCAGCGTCGTGGCCGTGAAGCGGCTCCGCGACGCGGCGCCCGCGGCGGCGTCGACCAAGAAGGACTTCGAGCACCACATGGCCGTGCTCGGCCGCCTCCGCCACCCCAACGTCGTGCCGCTCAACGCCTACTACTACGCCCGCGACGAGAAGCTGCTCGTCTACGAGTTCATGCCCAACGGCAGCCTCTTCTCCCTCCTCCACGGCAAGTCCTCCGCTCCGCTCAATTCTTCGCCATTAACTCCGTCGAACACTTGCTGCTTCTGCTGCTGAGAAACTGAAGGTGGGAACCTCCGTCTGTCGTCGCAGGTAACCGAGGGCCGGGCCGGACGCCGCTGGACTGGGCGGCGCGCATGCGCATCGCGGCGGGCGCCGCGCGGGGCCTCGCCTACATCCACCACGCGAGCCGGCGCGGCGGGCTGACGCCCAAGCTGGCGCACGGCAACATCAAGAGCACCAACATCCTGCTCGACAGGTCGGGCGAGGCGCGCCTCGCGGACTGCGGGCTGGCGCAGCTGGGCACGTCGTCGCCGGCGGCGAGCTCGGCGGGGTACCGCGCGCCCGAGGCGCCGGCGCCGGCGTCGCGGCCGTGGGCGTCGCAGAAGGGCGACGTGTACGCGCTCGGGGTGGTGCTGCTGGAGCTGCTGACGGGGCGGTGCCCGGGCAGCGAGCTGCCCAACGGCGGCGTGGTGGCGGAGCTGCCGCGGTGGGTGCAGTCGGTGGTGCGGGAGGAGTGGACGTCGGAGGTGTTCGACCTGGAGCTGATGAAGGACAAGGGCATCGAGGAGGAGATGGTGGCGATGCTGCAGCTGGCCCTGAGCTGCGCGGCGAGCGCGCCCGACCAGCGGCCCAAGGTCGGGTACGTGGTGAGGATGATCGACGAGGTCCGCGCGTGCGGGGACCCGCAGGCGTCGTCGCCGTCGCACGGGTCGTCCATGGACGAGTCCTCCGGCGTCTCCGACTCGCCCGCCGTCTCTGATGGCGGCGGCGCCGCCAGCCAGTGATCGGAATTGCAGAGAGCTTTTTTAGGTACTTGGGGCTTGATTGAACTGTGATTTGTGCTTTGGTTAACTGCTTTTTTGTCTTCATCTGGAGGAGGATTGGTGTGGTCCGTTGGATCTGATTTGATGATGGTGTTGTACATGATGATGATGATTGATCTGATTAGAATAGCCGTACTGGGATGCTAGATTATTATTGTGTGAGTTGATTGATCATGGCGTTTGTCTTTTTCTTGCGTCGATGTGATCCTCTGCTACTGCAGCACTAGACTGGCTTTCAAGTTGGTTTTCATCTCATAATAATTCAGCTCTTATCGCAAACACTCTACTTTTGCACTGGATGCCTATTTTTGCAATGCGACGGTTTGTTTTTTATCTGAAATAACACTGTACTTTTGCACTGGAGTATTTGTGAATTTGACCAACGGTCAACTGATTTCCATAAAAGAAAACTAATTTCCAGTTCATTGACACAATGTTACATTTTTTAGGTGAAATTTCTTTTCTTTTCACGGTGAACATTCAGTTGTACTAAATTTGTTCGGTTGAACATGAAGAGTTTTAGCATCTTGGTTGGGTCAGGTTGAACATGAAGAGTTTTAGCATCTTGGTTGGGTCTATGTGACGGCTGTGATCTATACTGGGAATGTATCCGGTGCTCTTATCCTTGTGGTGCTACCGGTGCATCGGATGGCGTAGTATATTTTGAAATGTTTGAAAAATCTAGCACATTGACGCAACATCAATGTATACCGTCACAAAATTTCATACCAAAAGTCAAAACATTGCTCGAGATATGAGAATGACAAATTTGATATCAATGTGATTATGGGCCAAATCTAAAGCCAACTTATGTTGGAGTATTATTCAGCATCGAATTTGTCATTTTTGTTTCCCGGGCTATGTTTTGGATTTCAATTTGAAATTTCTTGACAACATTGATGTTGTATGAATGTGCTAATTAATTTTCAGAATTTCCTAAACATGTAAAATGTGCTACAAAGAGTTCGGTGCACTGGGTGCACCAGGTATTCCCCTATGTACCCTAGTAGGAATAATGCCTCACACGCTCGATCCCCATCTTGATTGTGCGTTTAGCATCGTTGGAGGGCATGTGGTGGTGTGTCTGGTCTTCAGTGAATCCGGTTGGATGCATTTTTCGTTTGTCTTTTATCGTGTGTCTGCAGATTTGATCCTTGGTGGTCTACGTTTTTTCTTCCTAAGTGGCAGTTACTGTTCTAATGCACTGGTCTTATAAAGTCTCAGTACAGCGACGTCACGATTGTATACAACAATAAGGTGTGCCCCACTTCAGCAAGGGAGAGGAGATAACGGTGGCATGCATTCGACTCGCTTCAGTGTTTGTAATCATCGCTGGGTGATTCATGGACCTGGTTGAAAAGTTTATTACCATTGGTATCTAAATAGTTGATCTTCACTAACTTAATCATCTTGACATGCAACTATGCCATCTCATCATGCCACCAAGCATGCCCCACTAAATATAACTCTCTCGGCGCGCAAATACGCAAACTCACTACGCCACTATGCTATGAGAAAAGACTCGCCTTAACATGCATCTTGCATGCTATACTTCTATGAAACAATTTCTTTCGGCAGCCATGTAATAAAAATCAAATATATTAAATCATATATGTGCTTGAGTTCCAATTCTTACATGGTTAATCAGAATACCAAAATTTCACCCAAAAAAAAACAATACTGTAATTTCACGCCATCAAATCTCATAGGAAACCACTGCATCGAATTCCCGCTGCAACGGGCGCGTATCATCTCGAGCTCTTTATATTGCCACCTGGCAGATAATGAACAATAGATAATTGCAAAAAAAAAAAACAGTAGATGGAACGTGTCTCACCGTGACATTCTAGTCGCCTGGCATTCCCCCGCACCTTCCTTGGCTATGATAGAGAATTTTCTTTATCCGTGGAGCCACCAATCCTGGTTTCTTGGAGAACCTGTTGATTATTACTGCCCGGGCAGAGGATTTGCAATGGTTCGTTTTCTTTTTCCTTCCAAAGTTGCTGGTTAGCAGCAGTAGTGAGGATTGAAGGGCGTGGTGGTTTTGTTGGCGTGGTGACTGATCGAACAGGATGCGGTATGGCGCCATGAATGGCCCATTGCCAGCCGTGGAGCTAGGCGGCGCCGCGCCCGATGCAGATGTCCGATATCTCAGCGGCCCCGGCTGCTGCTCCTCAGGGGAGGGGAGGGGAGGGAGGGAGAGGGCGACTGCAGTTCAGTGCAGTCACACAGGAGACGTGGGGGCACCGCCGGCCGCGCAGGAGGAGGAGGATGGCCTTTTTCTGCTGGCATCGCTGGGCTCTGCTCGCAGTGCAGTGCTGTGCTGCGCAACGTGGTTGTGTAGTGCCGGCTCGGCCGCGGTCGGTTCCTCCCGCTGGCCGCCCCACCCGGCGCGCACCTGGCCGAGTGGTAGCTTTCCTTGTCAGCAGCACGCAGCGTAGCTCCTCATGCACGTACGTAGTACGTAGAAAGCGCTTTCCGTCCTGTGCTGTGTGGCTTGGCTCGCGGTTTTGTCCTCTGCTATGTGGCTTGGCGTTGGCCCCGTGTGTCGTCCGTGTGCTGCTTGATCGTTGGATAACACATCATTAAGGGCATCTACTAGAGCATATGACAAATATAACCCCTTAAACAGACGCATCCGCAAACAGTGATCGAACACTTCTTAAATTAACACAACCGAAACCGGACAACTCATACTAGATTCTTAAATTCATACAAAAGCATACAAACTACGTAGATGATCTATTTACTCTGCGTCGGAGATGTCCACAATATCCGTGCCCGGCTATAGGTACATGGGCGACAGCTGCAGCTCCGGCGCCTCCGGCTGCTCTGCTCCGGTCTCCTCCTCCTCTGTCTTCGCGTCTAGTTCGGCGAAGAGCGCGTCGGATGCCTCCTGTTCCTACCGGAGGAACTGTCAGTTGGCCTCCACATAGGCCTCATCCTGAATGGACTTCAGGATGGCCTGCCGCTCCCCCATCTCCGTAGCTTGGGCAATGGTGAACTCCGCCTCCGCCATGCTGAACCCCGGAGCAGGCTACTCTACCTCCTCCGGATCCCCCACCTCCATCGGCTCTGGTAGCTGCTCTCCCTCCTCCTCCGGCTCCGTCGAATCCGAAGGCACCCCGACAGCGATTCGGGCCTATTAGACAAGGGTTTTAGGGTTTGTGGCACACCTCCAAACGTGGGGTGACCTTTTCATTATATAGTGATGTACAACATAATTACAAGTGGGGCCCAGTATATACAGAGTCTAACACCCTCCCTCAATCTTAACCGTGCTCAGAAGAATTCACTAGGTTGAGATTGCGCCTACACCCTTCAAACTGAGGAAGAGGCAGTGGCTTCGTGAAGATGTCAGCAAGTTGATCTTTCGAGGAGATGAACTTGATAAGAAGCAGTTTCTGGGCAACACGTTCCCTGACAAAGTGGTAATCAACTTCAATGTGTTTGGTGCGAGCATGAAAAACTGGATTTGAAGACAAATACGTCGCCCCAATGTTATCACACCAAAGCACCGACGGCTGCTTCTGAGGAACCTTCAACTCTTTGAGCAAAAACTGTATCCAAATAAGCTCTGCTGTGGCATTTGCAACTGCTTTGTACTCAGCTTCAGTGCTACTGCGAGACACCGTTGCTTGTTTACGAGCACTCCAGGCGATCAAGTTCGAACCAAGGAAGACGGCATATCCCCCCGTTGATCGTCTATCATCCGGACTCCCAGCCCAGTCTGCATCAGAGAACGCAGAGAGAACGCCAGAGGGGGCCGGTTGCAGATGCAAGCCATAAGAAGAAGTGGACCGGATGTAACGCAGAATGCGCTTAACTGCAGCCCAGTGAGAGTCTCGAGGAGCATGAAGAAACTGGCAGACCCGGTTGACCGCATAGGAGATATCAGAACGAGTGATAGTCAAGTACTGCAAGCCACCAACAATACTGCGATACTCAGTAGCCTCATTAGCAGGGAGGAGAGAACCATCGAGAGCAGATAGCCGGTCAGTGGAGGACATAGGTGTAGTAGCTGGCTTGCACTGGAGCATACCAGACCTCCGAAGAATATCAAGAGAATACTTATACTGAGTGAGAGTCAAGCCAGAACCAGAGGACAATACTTCAAGGCCAAGAAAATAGTGAAGCTGCCCAAGATCCTTAACCGCAAAGTCAGCACTCAAAGCAGAAACCAAGCGATCCGCAGCATAGTCTGAGGAACTGACCACGATGATATCGTCAACATAGACCAGTAGGTACATAGTAACTGTAGGTCGCTGAAGAAGAAATAACGAGGTATCGGCCAGAGAGGGAAAAAATCCATGAGCCCGAAGAGTGGTGCCAAGACGCGCATGCCAAGCGCGAGGAGCCTGCTTCAGACCATAGAGTGCCTTAACAAGACGACAGAGATGCTGCGGACGAGTTGGATCAACAAAACCGGGAGGCTGACGCATGTAAACCTCCTCCTCAAGAACACCATGAAGGAAAGCATTCTGAACATCAAGCTGACAAAGAGACCATCCACGGGTAATTGCCAGTGAGAGCAGAAGCCGAATCATGGTCGGTTTGACCACGGGACTGAAGGTGTCCTCATAATCAAGGCCAAGGCGTTGTCTGAATCCTCGAGCAACCAGTCGAGCCTTGTATCTCTCGATAGAACCATCAGCATGTTTCTTTACCTTGAAGACCCATTTTGAGTCAATGATGTTGACACCAGCCTTCGGAGGAACCAGTCGCCACGTGTCATTCTTAAGAAGAGCGTGGTATTCTTGTTCCATCGCGGTACGCCAGTGAGGGATACTCAAGGCAGCCTGAAAATGCCGAGGCTCAGTAGTAGGGGCGGACTGCACCTGCGCCATGCAAGTCGCAAGCCAGGCCACCGTGCCATCCTTGCGTTCCTTAGGACAAAACACACCACTTTGGCTGCGTGTATGAGGACGCAACACCGGGGGCGGAGCAGGTGGCGAAACCGATGGTGAGGATGATGAGGTGAATGCCGCATCCGTCATGGCAGAGGCTGGTGCAGTCGGTGGTGGTGACGAGGAAGACACAGCAGGAGACGCCGACCCGCTCGAGGGCGACGCCAATCCAGACGAGCGGGACAGGTGCCGCACAGGCGACGAGGATGATGCAGAACTCCCAGGCGAAGACGGCCCAGGCGTCGATGACGGGGGACTCCCAGGCGGGGACGGCCCATGCATCGGTGCAGGTGACGGCCCAGGCGTCGATGGCGAGGACGCCGGCGTAGACGGAACGACCTGCTGGGCCGACGCGCTAGTCAGCAGAAGCGGCAGCTGGGCCGGAGTGGTGACGCGCGGTGCAGCAGCCGCGGTCACGGACACAGGCGGGCTCGTTGCATGGGACATGCACGAAGCCAGCCGATCGACATGAGCGGGTGGTGATGACGTAGCCATCGGGGACGAGGGAGGCGGAGTGTCAACCTCATCCAGGAGCTCAAGCCACGCACATCTCCCAATCCCTGCACCATGGTTAGACAACAAAGAGGGCGAATGTGCAGCATCTACAAATTGATCAGGCAATATAGTGGATGGGTGCACTGGCGGTGTGGAGCTTGTGTTAGGTGAGGGAAGAGCAGCAAAGGGAAAAACGTGCATATACACACGATTGGACGGGACATGAAGGCACTTATACCCTTTGTGAACAGAACTATACCCCAGAAAGACACACTTCTTTGATCGGAACTCAAGCTTGCGATTATTATACGGACGGAGATGCGGCCAACACGCACAACCAAACACTTTAAGAAACGTGTAATCAGGAGTCTGACCAAGCAAGAGTTCAAGGGGAGTTTTCATATGAAGGAGCCCGAAGGAAGCCTATTTATAAGAAAACAGGCTGTAGTAAAAGCATCGCTCCAAAAACAAAATGGGACAGAGGCATGAGTAAGCAAGGTTAAACCAGTTTCAACAATATGACGATGATTACATTCAGCTGAACCATTCTGCTGATGTGTATGTGGGCAAGAAACACGATGAGCAATTCCAAGTTTTCAAAGAAAGTACCGAGGTTGCGGTATTCACCCCCCCCCCCCAGTCTGACTGTACATGAATGATTTTATGATCTAGGAGTCTCTCAACATGTGCTTGAAATTGTAAAAACACATTAAACACATCAGACTTATGCTTAAGAAGATAAATCCAGGTAAAGCGACTATAAGCATCAATGAAACTGACATAATATTCGTGCCCACTAACGGACAGCTGGGCAGGACCCCATACGTCTGAAAACACAAGCTCAAGAGGAGTTTTGACTATATGTGTAGAAGCAGAAAAAGGTAACTGATGACTCTTGCCTTGCTGGCAAGCATCACAGACGGCGGCATCTTTATTACTATACTCGGACGGTAGCTCATGACGATGGAGGACATGGCGAACAATGGGAGATGCTGGGTGACCAAGACGAGAGTGCCATAGTGATGAAGACACACGAACGCCACTGAAGACTTGGAACGCATCAGCAGGAGTGGGAACATCAGTGGGGGCATCAAGAGCATATAGACCATGGCGGTAGCGACCTCTAAGAAGTATGTTCCTCGTGGCACGATCCTTAACAAAGAGATGAAACGGGTGAAACTCACAGAAAACATTATTATCCTGTGTAAGTTTAGGAACAGAGAGTAAATTACGTGCAACTGTGGGAACACGAAGAACATTTCTAAGATGCAATGTCCTAGAGGTGTTTGTGAGAAGTGATGCCTGACCAACATGCGAAATGTGCATACCTGCCCCGTTAGCTGTGTGAACCTTGTCATGCCCACGGTAAGGCTGCTGGACAGTTAGCTTGCCCAGCTCGTTCGTGACGTGCATGGTTGCTCCAGTATCCATGTACCAAGAAGGATCAACAGGATAAGAAGGGGTGTGACCCTGTTGCACCATGTTAACTTGACGCTCGTTGCCCTTGCCATTATTGCCTAGGCCAAGGAAGTCCGTCTTGAACCGGCGATGACAACGAGAGGAGACATGGCGAGGCAGGCCACAAAGCTGACATGGCTGAGCCGCACCACAGATGGTACAGCAGGCGCAGGCGCGGCCGTCAACGACGACTACCGGGGCACCGAAACGCGGGGCCTGCTGCTGTTGTGCCGAGGGCGCACCCCCACCGGACTTGCCCCCTCCGCCCGAGGAAGCTGCAGAGGGGCCACGGCCACCGCCTTTGCCGCGGTACACGGCGTTGATGGAGGAGTCGATGGAGACGTCGGGGCGGCGCGCATTGAGCCGTTGCTCCGTTGACAAGAGACGGCTGTAGAGTTCCTGAGGACGAAGAGGCTCCTTGCGTTCATTAATCACCTCGGCAAGCGAGTCATAGTCGCTGTCGAGGCCGGCTAGGATGAAGGATGTGAACTCGCTGTCATGAAGGGGCTCTCCAATGGAAGCAAGAGTGTCAGCCAACTTCTTGATCTTGTTGTAGAAGGAGGTCACCGTACCATTGTCCTTGCGAGTTTCACCAAGCTTGGCACGGATGGCCATGGATTGAGCAGTAGACTGAGACGAGAAACTCGACTCCAGGATGTCCCACGCCTCATGAGAGGACGAAGCAAAGAGGACGAGGCCAGCAACACCCTCACCCAGAGAAGACTGGATGGCTGAGAGGATGGCTTGGTCCTGAGCGATCCACGCCCGGAACATCGGATGATGTGGCGGTGGACATGGCAGTGTACCGTTGATGAATCCCTCCAAGTAATGGCTGCGAAGGAGAGGAAGCACCTGCGCACGCCAATGTAGATAATTGTCCTGTTTAAGCTTCACCGGAAGGAGGTGCGAGAACAAAAAACGGCGGCGAGGAGATCGCGGCCAGAGCAGCTTCGGCATCCACGTATGGAGTCGGAGAGGGCATTGGTGCAGATGGCGCCGCAGCCGGTGCGTACGGGTGCGAGGAGCCATACGGGTAGGGCGCCCCATAGGGCGGCGGAGCCGGGTATGCGCCCTGGCCAGGGTACGCACCATAGGAAGGACGCACAGATAGCGACGGGCCGTACGGCGCCGCGTACAGGGGGTAGCCGCCGTGATTGGCATGGGCGGCATCGGCAACAGTAGGGCCGGCTGCGGTGTAGATGGAGGCAGCCGGAGCAGGCGCGATCGCACGCAGCTGGTGCGACGCGGTAGGTGGTGGCGGCGCGGGCACAAGGGAGTGCACGGCAGCCGACGGCGGCGACGGTTGCTGGGACCGGGCCGAAGCAGCAGGCGATGAAGAGGAGACGCTGGCGTACAGCGAAGACACCGGGGCGGCGAAGAGAGACCCCGCCGATTGAGTCTGCAGAGGGCCGAGCGATCCATCCGCCATGTAGGGCGCAGTCCCGACGTTGAGGAGACGCGCGAGGGACGGCGGGAGGAACGAGTGATCCATGTGGATGGGGGCCGACGGCAGAAGGGCGGGGAAGGAAACCGCGGTGCCGGCGGCGGCGGCTGGCGGCGGAGGCGGAGCGGAAGACATTAGATCGTTAGGTCGGATACCATATTAGACAAGGGTTTTAGGGTTTGTGGCACGCCTTCAAACGTGGGGTGACCTTTTCATTATATAGTGATGTACAACATAATTACAAATGAGGCCCAGTATATACAGAGTCTAACAGGGCCAGACGCCTCGCATGGATCTACTCCGTGATCTGCCTCCGGCGCTCCGGTGTGAGTATAGCGTACGTTGTGATCTTGTACCGGACCATGGTGATGCCGGAGGGCATGGGAGAGCGGGGGAGGGGAGGCGGACTGGCTCGGTGGCAGCACAAAGAGGAAGGAGGTGAATGGGCTAGGGTAGGGGACGCCAGCCGGATTAGACCTCGGGTGACGAGCCGAAGCGATGCCAGGGGGCGTTCATATCGCGGCGATGATATTTTTCCTCATCAGATTCATAAGAGTAGCTCTGTTACGTAAGTTTTGGACTCTCGCGGTGCCCTGATCAGCGTGGACCCATGACCGACCGCTGCGGGCCTTCTGCATTTTGACAGATCCACGAGTACGTATTAATTAGTTCGTTGTACGTACCTACTCTGATCTACGAGTACTCA
Source organism: Triticum dicoccoides (assembly GCF_002162155.2). Classification (NCBI taxonomy): domain Eukaryota; kingdom Viridiplantae; phylum Streptophyta; class Magnoliopsida; order Poales; family Poaceae; genus Triticum; species Triticum dicoccoides. The sequence continues at coordinate 20,123,467 of NC_041384.1, forward strand.
GTACACGCACGGACCTAGCACAGCAATCAGTCGCCAAGATCCACCCAATCCACCTCGTCTCAGTAAATGATCTAACCGGAGGCCTGCACCATTGGCAGCCAGTCGAGAATGATCATTGCCAAATCTAACATGGGATGCAGAACGTCCAGGGCGATCATTATACAATCCTGGCACACTCGCTGGTTCCTTCTCCCATTGCTTTCAGTGAATGGATGGACAGCGTTTCCACCGCCCACAAGTTTTCTCCGTTGACATTTCACCGGCTCCATTTTTCCGGTGAGCTCCGTGGATGTGCCGGCCGGCAGCGCCGCCGCGCGGGCACACGCACGTAATAGTAGCACAATTATTGATGCGGTCGACACCTACACCCATGGCGCGCCGCTGGATCAGAGCGAGTGGTCCAGCTAAACTAGAGGCCGCTAGATTGGGATCGCCCCAAGGGCTCGCGTAGTTCCACGCACTGCACTGGTCCAACGCGAGCGGGCGGGCGACGAGGCCGGCGTTGCACTGCAGCACCGGAAAGCGATCCATGATCCAATTATCCACAGCGATCGCTGTAGTAGCAGCGTACAGTGAAGTGGTTAGCAGTCCCAGCAGGTCAGCCAGCCGGCCGTCAACGGCCACCCTGCATCTGCTAGAGGAAAAGGCTCGACCCGGCGTCGTCTCGTTCGTCAGCTTGTGTGTTGGAGATATACCCGGCCATCTGCCGGGCCGGGCCGGGCTTACCAAAGTCCGAGGCAGTAAACCTAAGCCCAAGCTCGGCCCAGTCCATCCATCAGGCCTAGTTTTTGGGCCCAAGCCCAGCCCAAAAGTGATAAAGCCCGCTCGGCCTTAGGCCGTGTGCCGGGCCCCTTTCTTAAAACGCGAAAATGCCAAGCCCAGGCCCAGCCCGATGTGTGCTTCGGGCTCAAAACTCAGGCCCAGGCCTGGCCCGTGGGCAACACCGGGTTGGGCCGGCCGGGCCGGGTAACCCATGGCCAGGTAAAGTTGGGGATCATACGTGGAGCGGTGGCCACGTGTATGTGTGCATGCTAGCTAGCTTCGGCGTCCCTGGTTCCATGCCCAGCATAGGAATGCGCTCGCGCCATCCGGCGTTCCCGACTCACCTAGACAGTGATCGGAGGGGGGCGCTTCTATGTTTTGAACTTACTGGTGGGGGCTTTTAGATTACTTGGGGCTTGAATTGCGATATGTGCTTTGGTTAGATGTCTTTTTAACTCCCTCCACCCAACATATTGGATGCAATAAGGTGTTATATTATGGGACGGAGTGAGTAATTTGTAGAAAAATTAGTGTGGTCTGGTCAGCTGATGGTGTTTTGTACTATGATGCTGACCGCTCTGATATAAGAATAAAATAATACACTCAAATCCTTGACAAAATCATCGATGTGTTCATTGTGCATCCATCGGCGGCAACACCGACGATCGCGTTGGGCATATCGTCATTCCGGAGAAGCCGACAAGAAGGAGGCTCAGAAGATAATGTCAACTCCTGCCAGGCAAAGGAGGTGGACATAAATCTTACAAGTTCCCGACGAAGCCCCAACTGGTCGAGCTACATCGAACAGAGAAGTGACCGCAAGAAAAAAAAATATCACCACATCATACCATCCGTAGGGCACCGACAAAAACGAGACAAAATATCCAGTCTTGACTCAACCTCCACATGCCTAAGCCGATGGCAAATGACATCGTGAGAACAAGGGCATTACGGGGGAGAACCTATTCCTCGTTGTCCATGGTGCTATTGCCTCACTACTGCCAGCGAGACACATAGAGTTAACCATAAGAAGAGTTATGGAAACCAAAGACTACATAGACAACCTAGAGTGGGGTTTCCTCCACATCACCGGCGCGGGAAGGCATTCAGAGGTGAGGGGAAGCGGTGGCAGCGACCCTAACGAATAACCTTAGCCGCCCTTTATTTCCGCCGAGGAGATTACGTGTTTGGTGCGCTAGTGACGGGTCACGTGTCAATTTAGCTAATCCTCAGTGGTTAGTTTCCTAGAATTTTAGATTTTCTAATACACAGTACACAATAAAATTTCAAACTAGATAAACAAATTACCGAAACATGGTGCATGGTGAACATTTTTTATTTGAATTCAAAAGCCAACCTAGTATTTTGTTAATATGGTGTATTATTTCAAAAAAAATGTTTGAATATATGTGTAAAATTGATTTACAATTAGTTATTTCTCAATGAGCCGAGATATAGACACTCCCAATGTTTTGTAGTAATAGTTGGCCAATTCCTCTTTTATTTTTATTGCTTTTTTTCATCTGCTGCATTAGGGCACGTACAATGGTGGCATATGAATATAGATGCCCCATGCTAAAAAGTAGCTTGAGGCATCTACATTGATTTTTTATTCCCAATACAAGCTATCATTAGTGGGTCTCAACAAAAAATAGAAAATAAAGACTCCCACTACACATGCATCTCTAATCTTCACTTCAACCTTTTTAGCTTTATGCACCGGACACATTTTTTCTCCCTAAGCACCCGCATCCTGCAGGGAATCCCGCTGCTCCATTCAAACCTACATTTCCTGACAATTGATCCTACATGGCCTACAGAGCATCACCCCTGGGGCTATGCATTGGCCATTCCCTTAGAATCCAACATGTGCTAGCTCCATGTCTTACTTCACCTTGGGTGTCGTCACTCTTGCCGAACCTCCTTCGACCTTGTCCATCGGATTCTTCTCGCGTTCGTGGTGCTACCATCTTGCCACAGAGCCATACCATGACAATCTTCTTCCCCTGCTATCCTTCTAATATTGAAAGTGGGGCATGGGTTTTGTTGTGGCGTTAGTGCGCCTCATCCCATCACAAACCCTCCAGCCCTGCCTTCACCACCATGGTCGCTCCGTGTTGTAGCCACCTCCATCTCAGGTCTTGATGCCACATCTACCGATGCTTTTCCCTCGCTCTAACAAGCGATTAGAGCTCAACAATGATTTAGACAAGCGAAGAATAATAGGAGTCTTGTCCCCAACACACACAAAAATGAAGAATAGCAATAATCCCTTTTTAAGCCATTCACTATTGGAAAAATTTGAGAAGATGTTGATTAGGATAGCACTAGCTGATTAATATTGTTTTGTCTTGGAGGAACATATAGGTTTCTTTTCTTCTTCCAAGGTTACTGATTAGATGAGTCCAAACTTAGACTGAACGAAGGGCGCCTAGCTGCCGGTATGCGGTACTACATCAGTTCAGATTTATTGGCTTAAACTTTGTCTGTAGATTTGATTTGCAGGATATAAGTGATATGTCGTACACATTGTGCTGTTGAATTAGTATTCAAATGAAAATTTTCGTACTATTTTTTACATATAAACAAAATTTTATTGCGCAAATATATAGTTAAATTTTAGCTCAAAACGTGAGAGAGCCTAAAAACCCGGACGCGGGGAGCGAATATCAAGGGTAGTACGACATGATGAGTGGCAAATTTGTACTCTCTCCATTCCAAAACATAGTATGCCCGCGTTTCCTGAGGTCTAATTTTAACCATAAATTTAACCAACAAGACCGACTGCGGCGATTTTTTTTTTAATATAATTAAAAACTTTTTTTGAATACAAATTCACTGGTATAGTTTTTGCTCCCAGCACAGCCGGTCTCGTTGATTCAATTTATGATTAAAGTTGAAATACGAAAATAAAAAAAGCACTATATTTTAAAACGAAGGGAGTACGCAGAAAGTGACAGGCGATGCCAATGGCGGCTCCGGACCCGGACCCGGCCCCTGCTCGTCAGGGTCAGGGAGCGCAACTGCAGTTGGGTGTGGTACACGAGACGTTGGGGCACGGGCACGACCACAGACGCAGAGCGTAACATATCTGCGCACTGCGGCGCAGGAGGAGACGACGTGGGCAGGTGACCACAAGACCACCACGGCGGTGCCATCCGTGGATCGTCGCTGCCAGCCAGTTGAGGGCGGGACTGCAACTGCAAGTCTATTTCACATCGCTGGGCTCTTGCAAAGCTGCGCAACTGCAAGTCTATTTGGCTGCTTTGTCGGCAGCACGCAGAAAGCTCATCATGCGCACACGAACTTGCCCAAAAGAAAATATTAGTAGTACATATACGAAGCGGTTTTGTCCTGTGCTCTATGTCTTCACTCGATGTGTTCGTTGCGTGCTCCTTGATCGTTGGATAACACAGTCAACGAACAATTACTCATCCATCTCATAATATAAGAGTGTTTTCAACACCAATGCTGTGTCGAAAACGCTTTTATATCACGGGATGAAGGAAGTAGTAAAAGGAACGAAAATATGTTGCCAAGATCAAATTGTTTCCCTGGAGTGCTTTCGCAATCAGCTACCGTAGGAGGAATGCACTGTATCGCTCCTACCTCAGCAACACATGCTTCCCATCATCTCGGCGCATGAATGGAGCGCTGCTTCAGGGACGACGCTGGCTGGCCGATGTTTGAACGACACTATGGATCGAACAATGCATCGGTGGGAGTAAGTGTTGCACAGCCGCTTGATCAAGAGTCGTCTGCAAATCATGCATCGAGTGTCGGCCACAGAGTAGTCCCGGCATGAATATTGTAGTGTCGTTTTCACCCGAGCACAAAGGAAACATGTAAATCTGATGATCTTTTCACACAAACATTTCTGTTCTTCCAGCTTTGAAGCGCCATGGTAGACATGGATCCCTGATTGACCGCCGCTAGCCCTCTGCACCTTGGCAGATGCACTTGAAATAGTGGCGGCTCCAGGAATTTGCAACTGGATATTCATGTGTATTTATTTTGCCAAAATCATTGTTGTTTTTTGAAAATTGTTACTATTTTGCCAAAATCAATACTGTTTTGTAAAAATTAAGGGTATTCACGTGAAGACCCAAGAATACCCCTAGCGCCGCCTCTGACTTGAAAAGGATGGGAAATCATCTATCTCCCCCCGCCCTCCCTTTCCCCGCCGAACGATCCCGATCACTGACCGGTCAAAAAATCCGATCCAAATGGGTGCCCTAAACAGGAATCAAACATCCGGGTTGACCGACACCCCTCATATCCAGCCCAATTGTAGGGCGCATTTGGTCAGGCCCTGACGCAATCATGTGTGTACGCCACGTCGGACCCAACACCCCGACACCACCACAAATTGCACCAAATCCACCCCTCGATCTACCGATTCCATTTGCTCTCTCGTCTCTTCTTCCTCGTCTGCGCCGGACGCCTTGTAGCTCCGTCCTGACCCTTGCTTTGGCGCCATTGCGAGCCTCAGCGCCGCCAGCACTCGCACTGCAGTCCTCTCTATTGTGCTCGCCGCCACGAACATCGTCGCCGGCCCGGACACCACCGTGGTACGTCCGGCAACTTTCGGGCTACCCCTTGCGCTCTATGTGTTCGACATATTGTCCGGCCTGGTTTTTTGTGATTTCTTCGTAGGGAAAACGATGGATTCTGATGCTTCATCGGACGAGGAGTATGGACCAATGAAGCTTGATAAATAGATTGAAGATGAGTTCTTCGAGTTGTCGGATTGTGACGAAGAAGTGGACATGATCATGCTTATGAGCATGCAAGAGGAAATGGATCGGCAGGTGGAGTATATTCTCAACTTCAAGGGCTCAGTGACAAGGAGAAGCGTGGTCAATCGGGATAGGGTCTCCGGAGCGCGGCTACTATACAAGCACTACTTTGCTCCGGACCCAACTTTCCCGGTAGCCGCATGGTTTCATCGCCGTTTTCATAGGCGCAAACCATTGTTTTTACATGTTGTGGAGGGAGTGCATGCACACGATGACTACTTCAAGCTCACAACGGATTGTTGCAGCCAACTTTCTTTATCTGCTAAGCAGAATGCACTACTGCTATGAGGATGCTTGCACTTGATAGTGCCGCCGATGTCGTTGGTGAGATGGTCCGGATGGGGGAGAGAAAATGCCTGGAGACTACTGTCAGATTTGCCCGCGTTGTGGTGCGGTTGTTTGGAGCAGAGTATCTGAGTGAACCAAATGCGTAGGGCATGGAGAAGTTGTTTTCTATTGAAGAGGCAAGAGGGTTTACATGAATGCTTAGATCAATTGATTGCATGCATTGGCAATGAAAAAACTGCCCCAAAGGTTTGCATGAAATGTATTAAGCTCACACCAAAGAGGTCATCATCATACTGGAAGCAATGGCATCACACGACTTAAAGAATTTGGCATGCTTTCTTTGAAATGTCGGGTTCTCATAACGGCATCAACGTGCTTCAACGATCTCCTGTGTTCAGGAGGCTTTGTAATGGGGGAATCACTGTTCCGTGACTACAACATGGGATACTATCTCGTTGATGACATTTTTTGCTCAATGGCCGGCGTTTGAAGACCGTATCCAAACCACAAGGTCACAAACAAAATCACTCTGCAATAATGCAGGAAGCAGCTAGGAAGGATGTGGAGAGCCCATTCAGAGTGCTTCAAGCTCGTTGGAGTATTGTTTGTGGAGCTGTAGATGCTGTAAAAGACCTCAAGTTTTAATTTCACCCGGCCCCTAAAATCTTAGGATGAGCACTGGTTCGTTGAGCACTTGTCAATTTATCGTGTTGGATGTGTATATAGGGGTTGTTTGGTTTGAGATTAAGTTTGCCTAAGGTTGCCACATCTAAGGTTAGGCAAGTTTGACCAACTTGAGTGGGTGTTTGGTTCAAGCCACATCAGGATCCCACATCACATATACTCAAAAAATATGGCAAAATTTCTTTAGGCGTGCCAACTTATGACTCTTTTTTTGAACTGAGGCTAACATTGTATGGCAAAGTGTGGCATTAGGTCTAGAACCAAACAGCCCCATGGTTTTCTTTCCCTGCCAAAGTTGTTGATTAGTAGAAGATCCATAAACTGAGGCTTGAAGGAAGAGTGCGTGGCTTCATTCGTTGGCGTTGAAGAGCGATAGAAGCAGAGGCCGGTATGGCGGCATCAACCACTGGGCTCGTCATGATGAGGACGTGAACATGGGCAAGGCCGGCCGTTGGCAACGTGCCCTCCTCCGTGGAGCGACTGAGCGAAGCGGCGCCGCGCCCGACGCAGATAGGATATATCCCAGGCGCCCCGGCTCCTGCCCCTCAGGGGAGGGCGACTGCAGTTCGGCGCAGTAGAGGACACGCCGGGGCACGGGCACCCAGCGGAGCGCGGTGACCACCACCACACCACGGCGCCGGCCACTGCAGCCTGCAACCGCAACTGCGATCTTTCTCTGCTAGCATCGCTGGGCTCTGGCGCGGCCGCAGTGCTTCGCCGGGCTGCGCAACGTGGTGGCGCTCGCTCGGGGACGTCGGTCGGCCGGTTCCTCCTCGCGCTGACCGCACCGGGCGCTGGCCGTACTACCTGGCTGGCCGAGTGGTAGCTTTCCTTGTCAGCGGCACGCACGCAGCCCGCCATGCACCTGGCACAAAGCGGCTCCGTCCTGTTGCTCTGTGGACTGGCCCGCGGTTTTGTCCCCTGCTGTGTGGCTCGACCCGGTGTGTCGTTTGTGCGCTCGTTGATCCTTGGTTAACGCACCGCAAACGCCTGCGGTCCGAACGTTGTGTCGCCGATCGATGCATCGAGGCTCTTGCGCGAAGCCATGCAGTCATCAATCTGTCATGCTTGCACATTTTTACTCCAGTACTAGGACCTTCTGTTTTCACTGGGGCACAAGAGGAAACACAGAGATCAGGCGATATTTTTTGCCTCGTCAGATTCATAGCAGCAGGAGTAGCTCCGTCATTTTTACGTCAGTCTTGAACTCTTCCGGCGCCCTGATAAACGTGGACCCATGGCTCGTAGATCCCTCGACGCATTAATGAGTTAGATATTCGTGAGCTGCCCTCCTGCTCTAGCGACCCCAATCAAGCACTCGCAAGATCCTCCCGATCCACAACGATCATTGCGACCATCTGCGGCCGCTCCAGAATGATCATTGCAAAATCTAACACCCGGGGCAGAATTTACTAATAGACCATCTGCAGCCGGAGTAATACTGTACTACGTCCAGGACGATCTCTGCAATCCGGCACACTCGCTTGTCCCTTCTCCTTCTCCCATTGCTTTGGGTGATCCCTACTCCGTGTTCCGGCCGGCGAGTTGAGCGCCAGCTCCAGCGCCGGCGCGACGGCACACGCACGTAGGAGCGGAATTATTGATGTCCTCTGCACCAACACCCATGGCGCGCCCGCTGGATCGGAGCGAGTGGTCCAGCTAGAGGAGTAGAGGCTCGCTAGATCGGCATCGCCTGAAAGGCTCGCACAGTTCCATGCACTGCGCTGGTCCAGCGCGAGCGAGCGACGAGGCCGGCGGTGCACTGCAGCGAGAGCTACAGCGGCGCACAGTGAAGTGGTTAGCAGTCACCGCAGAGCCGGCCGGCAACGGCTGCCCGGCCAGGCCACCCGCCCGAGGGGAAAAGGCTCGACCCGGCGTCGCCTCGCTCGTCCGCTTGTGCTGGCGATTACCTGGGGCGGTGACTGTGCGCGCGTGCTAGCTAGGTCTTCGGCGTCCCTACCGTTTTAACACGAGACGAGGCGATGCCGCCCAGGACGCACAAAAAGCACCGGAAGTAATAAAAATTACACAAATGTCCGCACACCACCTAACCACCACTATAAACACTCGAGCGATCCAAAGGCGCACCGTCGCAGCTGTCCCTCCATCACCGGAGCCAGACAAACTTTATATTATAATAATAACAACCGGAAATTATCGTGCCAAGGCCATGAAGGAACATCTCACCCGAATAGCAACCGCCGCTGATTAAAAGAAGCGTAAAATCGAAATGATCCAACCAGTAGTCACATGAACACATACGAACGAAGATGGGATCCACGGGGATCCATCGAAGACAAACACCGATAGAACCCCCCGAGATCCACAGGAGACACACCTCGACACGCCCTCTGACTATACAAGACGCACCACCAGGTTTGTGGTTCTGAAACGCATGTTTTGAAACTGAAAATAAAACTGAGATGAATTGAAACATTTGTTTTCATTTTTTGGAAATGAATAAGTGCAAGTATGTGTTCTAAAATAACTTAACTCAAATTACATAACAGTGAAATATGTTCTAAAATAATTGAAACTGAAATATGTTATGAAATCAAAGTTGAAATCTCGTTTTTATTATTATTAGTGAAATATTAATTTATTAAGATATAATTAAAATAGGTGAACTCGTTTTATCAATAGTGAAATCTTTTCTTCAGTAAGTGAAATCTTTTTTTAGAATGGTTAAATCTTCTCTAAAGTAAAAAAACTCTTTTAAACTTTTTTTGAAACTTTGAAATATGTTCTGAAAGTACTGAATGGATGAACACATTTTCTTTCAAAAAGTGAAGTATTTTCTTGAGTAAGTGAATTCATTTTGTGGAACAGTGGAATCTTCTCTTAAATGACTGACCTCATGTTTTGAAAAAAGTGAAATAGTTTCTTTAGTAAGTGAATTCATTTTATGCAACAGTGGAATCTTCTCTTAAATGACTGACCTCATGTTTTGAAAAAAGTGAAATAGTTTCTTTAGTAAGTGAATTCATTTTATGCAACAGTGGAATCTTCTCTTAAATGACTGACCTCGTTTTCTGGAAAAAGTGAAATCTGTTCTGAAGTAAGTGAATTCATTTTATGGAACAGTGGAATCTTCTCTTTAAATGACTGACCTCTTTTTTGAAAAAAGTGAAATATGTTCTGAAGTAAGTAATTGAAATTGATGTAGTCATTTTTTGAAGTATGAAATATAATAGTATGGAATAAGTGCAAAGATTTTTTGGAACAATAAAATAATCCCGAAACAACTGAACTTATTTTTCCAAGAAGTAAAATTTGTTGTTAAATAACTGAAAGGGATAAGCTCAATTTTGAAACTATGAAAAATAGGCTGTGAAATAGCTGGCATGGATGAAAACATTTCCTAAAACAGTGAAATATTTTCTTGAGTGACTGAATAATTTTTTGGAACGATGAAATCTTCTCTGAAATAACATAACTCATTTTTTGAAGAAAAAAAGTTACATTTGTTCTGAAATGGATGAAGTCTTTAAAAAAATGAAATCCTTTCTGGAATAAGTGAAAAAAATAGAACATCGAAATCTTCTCTGAAACAACTGAACTTGTTTTTTTTTCAAAAAAGGGGGAACTATGTTGTTAAATAACTGAAAGGCATGAACCCGAGGATTTAGAAACTATGAAATATGTCTGAAAGAACTGAAATGGATGAAGTCACTTCTCTAACAGCCGTCCACTCTTGGTTTCTTTGAGACAGAGCAGTAACGTAGCATTGGCCCCTGTTCCTCCTCTGGGTCAGGAGAGGGTACGCGACGCGACTGCAGTTCCACCTGCGCCACTCGTCGATCTTCGCTGCCGGTTCAGGGCGAGACTGCCCAAAACCGGCAGCTCCGTGTACTGTACAGTACTACTATTTGGCCGAGTAGTAGCTTTCCTGTCAGCACCGTGCAGCTCCTAGTGAACGGAAACGGATCTGTCCCGTGCTCGCTGTGTGTCTTTGACTGAATCCACCGCGTGTCTGCTCGCTGATCGTTGGGTGGCAACTCCACCAACAAACACAAGTTAAAAGGAGTGCGTGGGCAAGAATGAAAAACTTGCTGGCGAGATCGAATTGTTCGCCCGGACTGGAGCTTATGGTTCGACACTGTACTGTAGGAGGAATACACTGTACCGTATAGTATCTCTCCCACTCAGCAACACATGCGTCCCATGAATGGACCTGCCTCTGCGGATCCAACGGGAAAAAGCAGCACATGCTTCCCATGAATGGACCTGCCTCTGCGGATCCAACGGGAAAAAGCAACACATGCTTCCCATGAATGGACCTGCCTCTGCGGATCCAACGGGAAAAACCAGACGGAACGCATGACTCTGGAGCAAAGTAATGTTGCGTTTTCACCGGAGGAGCACACAAGAACCATGAAAGATCCGTCGATCTTTTTACGCGAGTGCTCCTGTTGTTCCAGCGTTGCGGCGCCATGATAAGCGTGGACCCCTGACCGGCCGTCCGGCGACCGCAGGGAGCCGGCCCTCTGCGCTTCGGCAGATCCAGTTGACACGGCTGGCAATCGACGCATTGATTAGTTCCTTGTTCGTCAGCTACTCCATCCGACCCATAACAAGTGTTGCCAAGATCAAACAGATTGTTCCCCTGGAGTCTTATGTTTGGTGCTTTCGCAAACAGCCACCGTAGGAGGAATCAGGAATGCACTGTGTCACTCCTACTCAGCAACGCATGCTTCCGGTCATCTCGGCGTGTGAACATTGTAGCGTTTTGTTTTCACCGGAGCACTAAGGAAACATGGAAATCTGATGATCTTTTTACACGAACATTTCTGTCATTTCAGCTTTTGCGGCGCCATGATAAACGTGGACCACTGACTTACTGACCACTGCAAGCCCTCTGCACTTTGCAGATGCAGTTGAGAAGGCCGGCAATCGAGGCATTATTTAGTTCGTTTGTTCGTTAACTACTCCTCTCTACTCAGTAGTACGGACCTAGTAGCAAAGCAATCAGTCACAAAGATGCTCCTAATCCACCTCGTCTGAATAAAAGATCTAACCGGGGGCGCAGCCGCTCCAAAATGACCATTGCAAAATCTAACATGGGGGCAGAATTCAGTAGTAGTACAATCCTTCTCCCGATGCCTTCAGTGAATGGACACCATTTCCACCATCCCCAAGTTTTTTTGTTTTTGACATTTCATCCAGCTCCGTGCTCCGGCGACTCGGGTGGACTCGCTGTAACAGGAAGACGGTAGATAGATGCGCCGGCAGCGCCGCCGCGCGGGCACACGCACGTAATAGTAGCACAATTATTGATGTGGTCGACACCAACACCCATGGCGCGCCGCTGGATCGGAGCGAGTGGTCCAGAGCTAGAGGCCGCGTAGTTCCATGCACCGCACTGGTCCAAGTTCAACGCGAGCGGGCCGGCGGTGCACTGCAGCGAGCACTGCAAAGCGGCCCGCGATCCACAGCGAGAGCTACAGCGTCGCACAGTGAAGTGGTTAGCAGTCACTGCAGAGCCTGGCAACGGCTGCCCGGCCAGGCCACCCGCCCGAGGAAAAAAGGCTCGATCCGGCGTCCTCTCGCTCGTCCGCTTGTGTTGGGGATCACCCGGAGTGGCCACTGTGCGTGCTAGCTGCCTCATCAGCGTCCCTAGCGACCTCCAACACTTTGACACGATGCGACGCCGTCCTCCGGCGTCCCGCGGTGGCTCGGGGTCGGAGGGAGCTTTCAGTTGCCTGGAGCTTGAATCGTCATATTTACTTTGGTTACACTTTTTCTGGCTTCATTTGGAGGAGGAATACTGTGGTCTGCTTATGGTGTCTTGTGCATGATGAGGATTGCTTGCTCTGATTAGAATATCCCTACTGCCGGATTATGGTGCGAGGCCGATCACGGATTTGTATTTTCGTGCGTCGATGTCACCTTTTGCAACTGTAATCCTACATTGGTTTCCCTGCCGAGGCATGTTTGCACTCTCTAAAGAATTGCTTTTCACTATTGCTATAATTCTCAATTATTAGCTCCGTGAGATTTATTTTTTTGCTATAAGTCAACGTTGACGAACAACTATCTAGTGTTGCGATTCGTTTGAAATTTTCATTTTCCGAGGCAAACACCAAATATTCTCATACTAGTAGATAAATAAATTACTGGAACATGCCAGACATTTTTTTATCCGCATGAAAATTTGCAAATACCTCTTGTTTTGTTTTGGATAAGTTCTTATAACATGGTGGACGGTTTTAACATTTGGCCGAAGACAATAGTAAAATGCACTCGGAATTAGAGTTCTCAATCCACTGAAGGCACATACACTCCCAATGTTTTCAAGAGTTGATGAGTAACTCTTCTTTTACTTTAGCTACCATTTTTATTCGATGGATCACAATCAAACACCCACATGGCCCATGTTTTTTTTAGTAAAATGTAATCCACGTGCCCATGTCATGTATCTCAACTTGGGTATCGCCCCTCCATCTTGTCGAACCTCCTCTGACCCTACCGGCTGGATATTTCTTCCACTGGTGGTGCTCCTCCTTGAGCTACATGGCATCGTGCTACCCAGGAGTCGTTGCCCACATCTCCTCGCGCCGGTGAGCCTGTCCTCCCTGATTTTTTGCTCCTCTCCGGCTCCGGCCCTTCTAGGCCACCATCAGAAATTGATTTGTTAGAATTTGTGTGAAATGGTACTGAAACAGTGAGATTTGATACAGAAATTCACATGTTTGAGATATTCGTGGTTTGAGAGATCTTTGAACATTGGTTTATGAAATTGATGAATGTGGAATTCATGTGCAGGTTCATGGTTATTAAATGCATGTTCTCAAAGTGAAATGCAGGTTCTCAAAGTGACAAAAAATATATGAAACTAGATATTTTAAATTTTAAGCTGATGGAAACTATTTTCTTGAAATGGTTCACTTTTTAGAATGAATGAAATTAGTGCAATTATTTGTTTCTGAAATAACTAAACTCAAAATTTTAATACAGTTAAACATGTTCTCATATGATTAAAAGTGAAATATGTTATGAAATTGAAAGTTGAAATTGCCTTTTTTATTAGTGAAATATAATTCAAAATTTCTGAAATTGGAATATTTGAAACTGAAATAATTTAAATGGATGAGCTCGTTTTCTGAAATAGGGAATTCTTTTTGTGAGTAAGTGAAATCATTTGGAAGAGTCAACTGAAATATTTTTTACGTGAAATATTTTCTCAAATAATTTAAATGGATGAAGTCATTTATTGAATATGAAAATTTATCTGGAATAAGTGAAATCATTTTTTGAAACGGTGAAATTTTCTCCGAAACAATTGAACATATTATTTGAAAAAGTGAAACATGGTCTGAAGTAATTGAAAGGGATGAACTCAACTGAAATGATGTAATATGTCCTAAAAATATAGAAAACGTTGAATTCGTATTTGAAATTGTGAAATCTTCTCCGGAATCATTTGAAAAGTAAAATATGTTCCTAAAATAATTGGAAGAGCTGAACTCAAGTTTTGAAATATGCTCTGAAATAATTGAAATGGACAAACTCGTAAACTGAGACAGTCAGAGTAATATGTGTTTTGTGAATCTTCGAAAAAGTCACCAAAAAATTATTGTGACAGTCATTAAAATATTTTTTATTTTTTTAAAAAATATATTTATTTTTATATTTTATTGAAAATAAATAATATATTGTTTGTTTATTGTTCTATGGTATATGAAATACCGAAAGTCGGAATTCGTATACAAAGGCAATACACTACACAGTCCCGCTCTGATGTATACGTATCCCATGAAGTGAAGACTGACTTGGCGAAAAGAAAAGCACTGAAGACTGAACAAAGCGAACGAGGCGGCGCCTCAACCGATGCAGATAGGAGACGCCGACGGCGGCCCCGGCCCCTGCTGCTCAGGGTCAGGCGAGTGCGCGCGACGCCACTGCAGTCCGGTGAGGTGTGGTGCAGTGCAGTCGACGTTGGGGCACAGCCGCACAGGCACGGCGACATGCGCGCAGGCAGGACCGCGGCAACACTCGTTGATCGTCGCTGCCGGCCAGTTCCTCGAGACACTGCGCAACGTGCGGTACGGCCGAGCAGTAGCTTTCCTTGTCAGCAGCACGCATGCAGCTCAGCTCATGGTGAAGGGAAACGGTTTTGTCCTCTGCTGCGTGTCTTTGACTTAATCTACCGTGTCTGCTCGCTGGTCATTGGATAACGCACACCAATAAACAACCTAGAAACGCATCTGAAAAGTCCAACTTAAAAGTGCGTGTGCAAGTATGAAAAAGTTGTTGGCAAGATCGGACGACTTGTTCCGCTGGAGCTTACGGTTGGTGCTTTCGCAAACGCATACTGTAGGAGGAATACATTATACACTGTACCGTTGTATCCTGCTCCTACGCAGCAGCACATGATTCCCATCACCTCATCATCCCTTGAATGGACCTGCCTCTGCGGATCCAACAGTAAAAGCTGGAATGACTCTGGAGCAAAGTAATGTTGCCTTCTCACCGGCGGAGGAGCACGAAAGAAGCATGAAATATCTGTTGATCTTTTTACGTACGTGAGCGCTCCTGTTATTCCAAGCTTTGCGGCGCCATGATAAGCGTGGACCCCTGCACTTTGGCAGATCCGGTTGACACGGCTGGCAATCGACGCATGCATTAATTAGTTCCTTGTTCGTTAGCTACTAGTGCTCTGTACGGGCCTAGCGTCAGCAATCACTCAATAGCAAGATCCTCCCAATCCACCTCGTCCCTGTAAAAGATCTAACCGGAGGAATGATCATTGCAAAATCTAACATGCATGCATGGGGCAACCAGAGCAGAATTATCATTGCAATCATCTGCTACACTCGTTCTATTTGTTTTCAGTGATTGGAATGGAATGGAATGGGCGACATTTCCATCTCCAAGCTTTTCATTTCGACAAATTTTCATGCTCCATGTTAATTGTGCTCCGGTGTGGTGGGTCAAGCCTCCAGTGGGCCAACGGTAACTCTACCACACGATGCCCCTCCCCGCTCCATTGGAACGGAGGGAGCACACAGATTCCTTCTGGCCTTCTTATTCTCTTTGCATTGGGCGAAGTCGGGTTAACACGTTCATTCTGCCCAAAAGTTACCGGATGTGTACCACATTTTCTAACATAATACCCACCCTTAAGCAAAACGTAAGACGTTATGCCGGGAGTACCTATTGGGAGAATATCATATGTTTCGGGCAATTTGGAGTTGAGCATGTAGGTGGATTGTACTGTACGTACATACTCCACACACACACGATGCGCCCCTACACACCATGCAGATGCAGGGGGAGGAGGCCACCTCGCGGACTGGTCCTGTGCAACGCGAGCGGAGCAGGCGGTGACCGGCGATGCACTGCAGCTAGCACTGGTGCGCCTTAACTGAAAAGCGGCCCGTGATCCATGGCGAGAGACGGCAGCAGCAGTAGCAGCGCACAGTGAAGTGGTTATATAGATCAGCCACAGTGATTCAGCCCGAGCAGGCCGGCCACCTTTGCATCAGCAAAAGTGGTAGAAAAGGCACAAGGAGGCCTCGTGTGCTTGTCCCGTCTCGTCGATCAATCAGAGGAGGTGTTTGGTTCACGCTTTTGTAACGTGATTCGATAACGGTGGTAACGGATAGCGCTAAATCGTGTTTGTTTAGGTCGCTCCGTAATCGGATAACTCTGGCATCGATTCCCACCCTATTCAAAGTTGATTACGTTAGGTACCCGGCGTAATGGAATAACGGTACGGTCGTCTCTCTCCTCTCGCCGTCGATTTGTTCGTCCTCTTCCCCAACCCGCCATGCCACGAGCTTCAATCCCGCTGCCGACAAAAGTGCCCGCCTTGTACTCAACTCCATCTTCGCCCTCGTGCCCGACGAGCGCTACGGAGCGTTGCTCGCAGCCTCGCGCG
This sequence comes from Triticum dicoccoides, assembly GCF_002162155.2. Taxonomy (NCBI): domain Eukaryota; kingdom Viridiplantae; phylum Streptophyta; class Magnoliopsida; order Poales; family Poaceae; genus Triticum; species Triticum dicoccoides. Next base: position 20,139,883 of record NC_041384.1, read on the forward strand.
CCCGACCGCCCAGGCATTCTTCCGCACCAAAACCGGCAAGCCCCCTCAGGCAACCAGCTACAACATCGACCTAGACAAGCATTCAGTAGCGTGTACACGACGAAGGCAATACGCCAATACGTATGTGCAGCTAGGCCATGACGACATCCAAGGTGTACTGCTTCCTTGGGTTCCAGCCGGCGTCAAATCAGCGACGTGTTCCAGATGTACGCCGGCGCCCACGGCGGAAACATGCTCGGGGAGGAGGCGCTCAGGAGATTTCTTCGACAGGTGCACGGGAAGGCAAGCGACGATCTTTGTGAACTAACATCTCCCGGTATTGATTAACGTTGCAGTTGAAGTAACCAAACAAATTGCGATTTTGGTCGATACCGTTTACAGTGACGCTGCTATCTGATTGCGATTGCGTTTGCGTTTCCTTTCCTAAACCAAACACCTCCAGAGTAGGTTGTGGTAGCTCTCCCGCCTCCTTCCATGGTTCGATTTCCAACCCCTTTGACACCATGCGTCGGCGTCCAAGATGTGCGCCTGTTCCTTCACATGTAGCTATATCGATCGACCTCTGCTTCCATGTTTCGTCGACGATGCATCGTAGGCGGGGCCGGAGTGAAGGGTGTGACCCATCGCCTAGCTTTTGGCGGGTAGACGAGGCAGGGCTTCATGCAGATGCAGAGAGGCACAGGAACCGTGGACGGTCTGGCCCGGGAATAGGAACCGTGGACGGAGCACTGCCCGTCCAAAACAGGCGCCCGACTTTGCGCCTAGAGACACATACACGGGTGGCCGTCCGGCCCATGCATTTGTGTTGGTGATTTTTTTTCACGTTCAGTTTTTCAACCAATTTCATTTCATTTCATCCGGTTTCCAGTCTTAAACCACTTTGAATGTTTTCAATTAATTCGTTTTTTTAATTTCAATATTTTTACAAAACACTCAGAAACTGAAATAATGTTCATTAATTTGAAAATAATTCATGAATTATAAAAATTATTCATGAGTTAAATAAAATATTTTTTTTCAAAAGAAGATAAATATGTTCATGTATTTTTTTTTTGAACTTAACATTTGTTTGCAAATATGGAAAAATATTTATGAACTTAAATAGGTTCATAAATTTAAGAAAATACTCATGGATTTAAAGTATGTCCCCAAACTACAAAACATGTTCATAAATATGAAAAATATTCGTGAATGAAAAATGGTAAAGAAAAAACAAAAGAGAGTACAAATCCCCATTCTATGGGTTTCTGGTGACGTTCAGCTTTCCCTAGTCCACATTGAGATGCTGGGCCTACACGTGCATTTTAGCCCAATGGTGTTCAGTCCTCCGTATGCATGAGCCCATACAAACGCTTCCCTGACCGAAATTAGCCCAATGGTGTTCAGTCCTCGCGCAGTTCCATGCGACTAGTCCTGGCCATGGGAAGCCCGGCCCGAACGGCCCGGCCCAAAAAAGCCCGACCCGATGCCGCTCCCGGGCTGGGCTCGGGCCTAGATTTTAAGCCTGAAGGCCGGGCCAGGCCTATTGTTTTCGCGTTTTCCTGAAAGACGGGCCAGGCTGGCCCGTAGCCCGACGGGCTTTTACGTGTTTGGGCCGGGCTGGCCCGTAGCCTGACGGGCTTTTACGTGTTTGAGCCGGGCTCAGGCCCAGAAAACAGGCCCGACGGCCGGGCCGTGCCGGCCTCGGGCCTGGTTTTTTTGCGTCGGGTTTGGCTAGGCCCGGCCCAAGGTATGGCCATGTATACATGCGACACACTGGTCCAGTGCAAGTGCAACGCGAGCGGGGCCGGCGGTGAGGGGGCGGGTGGCCGGCGAGGCACTGCAGCTAGCACTGGTGTGCCATAACTGAAAAGCGGCCCGTGATCCATGGAGATGGCAGCAGTAGCAGCAGCGCATAGTGAAGTGGTTATGCCCTCCACTATGTAGGCCAAAAGTGATGCCAAATACACTTTTACTTCATTTGGCACTGGTGCCCTTCATTGTCCAGCCGGTGCCATAAAAAAGATTCTGGGAATCGGAGCAAGTAGCTGCTCCGGTGCCAAATCCACAAAGCAGTAAACAATTAGTTCCCTGGCCCACCGAAGGAAGTGAAGCAGACCAAAAACACTCATGTAAAGCAAGTAGTTGATGGATGGTTGAGTATTTTATTGGCCTCTTGGGTCCCGCTTTTTTCAAGGTTGCGAACACACATTGTGAAACCAGTGCCAAATAATATATTCAGGGCATCGCTGCCCAGCCAGCTATATTTTAATGGACTAGGAATAAACTAGTATCAGTCACAACAATTCAGCCACAACAATTCAGTACATAGTGGAAGGCCTTATAGTATGAGCCACAACAATTCAGCCCGGCCACCTTTGCAACAACGAAGGTGGAAGAAAAGGCACAAGCCGGCCTCGTGTGCTTGTCCAGTCTCATCAATCAGAGTAGGTTGTGGTAGCTCTCCTGCTTCCGCCTCCTTCCATGGTTCAATTTCCAACACCTTTGACACGATGCGTCGGCGTCCAAGATACTAGTAGTATAAGTGGCTTTTGGTGGGTGAATACACAGCGGAAGTAGGCGTGCACTGCTGATGTGCGCCTATTCCTCTGCATGAGGTTCCGGCAGATATATCGATCGACCTCTGCATCCATGTTTCGTCGACGATGCGCGTCGGGGTCCCCATGCATGCATTGGAGGAGAGGCAAACATACTGGGCTATCTGGCTCGGGAATGGGAACCGTGGACGGACGTGGAATATGAAAAACTATTTATGAATTTAAGTATGTTCATAAATTTAAGAAAATACTCATGAATTTAAAGTATGTCCTCAAACTACAAAAAATGTTCATAAATACGAAAAATATTCACGAATGATAAACGGAAATGTTAACGCCCACACGTGTGGGCGTTCACCACCCCGACCACACGCAAGCATCACCGTCGGCAGGTCTGTGCACGAATCTTGAAACAAATTGGGCGGTTTTTTGCGCCACGTAGGACGAGGCGCGTGTGCGGTATGCGAGGAGGTTCGCCCGCACGTTGGTTGCCACCCCGCGGTCAGCGGTTGCCATCTGAGTCGTGTGGTGGAACTGCAATGCGCCCGCACGCCATGCGTCGACCGCGGTTGACGTCAAACACGCCCCACGCCTCTGCCCCCTCTCCCTCACGCTTCCATTTACTCACCCGCACCGCAGTTACTGGCAGAACCCACTCGCATTTCAAACCATCGAAGGAGAAGGCGAGGGGAGAAGGCGACGATGGAGGCGGAAGAATCGACGGTGTTCGGGACCGTCGATGGTGCTCGCCGGAACGGAGCGGCTCGCCGGAGCGCCTGCGGGTTGAAGGTACTGCTCGCTGCAACCCTCGCAATCCCTTCCTGCATTTCCTCCCCTTCCCTCCCTGTTCGATTCCTCGATCGAGATTCGTAGAGATTCAGGCGATTCGTCGATGCGTCGGCGTTCCCGCCGACGCCGAAGTCGTCTGCTAGCCGCTTTTGGTTGCACTGATCAGTTTTGTCGCGGGCGCGGCGGCGACATCATCGGCGTGGTTCTGCCTGTTCGGAGGCACGCACTAGTCTTGCCTATGGATTGAGCAGGTGTCTCCCGGGTTGTTTTTGGTGCGCGTTGGTTCGATTTTGTGTTTGCAGTCAGTTCGTGGGAGAATTTTGAGGGTGAATTTGAAGTCGAGGTAGTTGCCATTGAACCCTAGATCTAGTTAGTTTGGTTTTGAAAATGCAGTATGAGGCGAACTTGATAGTTACATTAACTCCCTGAACAAATTTGATAGTTGCCACAAACGTGTTTCCCCTTGCGGCAACAAATTACTGAAATGACTGTGTTAGTTGCACATGTAAGCTTTCTCACATGGCAACTATTTTTCATTCAATGACTGTGATAGTTGCCACACACACGCTCTTCCATGTGGCAAATAATTTTGCTGAAGTAATGTGATAGTTGCCACACACACGCTCTTTCTCCGTGTGGCAACTAAGATTTGCTGAATTCCTGTGTTAGATGCCACAATCATGCTATTTTCATTGCGGCGAGTGTTTTTCCGAATGATATGTGATAGTAACCACACTGTGATAGTTGCCACAATCAGTAGTCAATGTATATTCACGAGCCAACTGCACTGGATGGCAACCACTATGCACATAAAGTGTGCCTGTTGCCACCTGGATAGTATATTCATGTGGCAAATAGAGTGTGAACACACTGTCTGTTGCCATTCTGCATGTAAGACAGTGTGGCAAATTGGTTGCATAATGTGGCAACTGAATTTGCATATCAAATGTATCAGATGCCATACATATGCTTTGCATGTGGCAAGTTTTTGCTGACCTCTTTGCATTTACATTTCCACCATGACAATTTGGTCTGTTCCCATCTCAGCAGAATGGCTCGTGGCGATCGTCAAAACGACGATGACGATTTCATGGATCCACCACAGCGTAATCGGGCAACTGGGCGGAGAAAAGAGGGTGATGAGGTAAATGTTCATACATCCCCCCTTCCTCCTGCTGTATGTTAATGGTTGACACCTTGAGCTTGCAGTCGTCTGACACGAACTAAAATTTCTTTACATTGCAAAACGCGGCAACAACTGATCTCTTTTTTGCAAAAAACATGGCAACAACTGATCACTTTATGTCTGTTTTTTGCAGAAGAAGAAACGTATTCGTAACAGAGCCTCCCAAGAACGACTGACTGCGTTGACTGACAAATTCAGCTACGATCAGAAGGGGGCTCCTGCTGAGATGGGTATGCAGTCTATGATGGCTGTCCGGTGCACAAACCTTGTCAACCCTGTATGCGATTGGCTTGGTGAGATCTACGACCCCGCCTCCAGGGAATTCGTGATTCCGGGACGCGGAAGACTACCGCTGAACGAGGAATCCGTGTTCTGCACTTTGGGTGTGCCTCGTGGACATATCAAAGTCCCGTACGAGGTCAGCAATGAGATCGAGGAAGCGTTGTTCCCCCGTTTGTTTCCTGGGCTGGAATCCATGCCGAACACGTCTGCAGCGGCAGATTCGCTGGAGGCCATGACGACGCATGGAGATGTTTCAAGATGAAGCTACTCATGTACCTCATCTCAGCCGTTTTCGCGCCGACCACTTCTCTTCGCCCAAACAACAAATGCTTCCCCATCCTGATGAGTGATATATCTTTACTACATTATTTTTCCTTCAATTCTTTTGCTCCGATGTCATGTGCAAGCTAGTCACTGCCAGTGTTTTCTGATGTTTTTTCCATTGGATTTCTGACGCGGCAACTCATTGTCCTGAATTTTGTGCAGTGCAGGCGAAACTGAAAGATGTGAAGAACATGAATTGGTGTAAGTTCATTGCTGACTTCCTGCATGATGCATTCGCAAGCAAGATGTACCAGAAGGGTTGTCGACTGCATTTAATGGTATTGTTTTTACCGGTCCTTTCTGTGAACACTCTTTTTAACACCTTTTTATTCATGCATGGCAACTTGATCATAACAAGATGGCAACTGCCATGTTGATTATGTGGCAATTGCCATCATGACAATATGGCAACTGCCATCATACTATAGGTTAACTGATAGCAAATATGGAAAACTGTAGGTTAGTTCTGCTTTTTTGCAACACATGAACTGCTAGTCAGTGTTCATCATTCTCTCTCTTATATTGTAGTTTTTTTTGTTCTCTCCAGCTGATGGCCAAGCATGCTATAGACTACAACGTGTTTGGGGGGCCTCAAAACTTTGGGAAGTGGATGGACGTGCACTCAGCTCCGTCTTGCTCTGCCGAGGTAATCAAAAAGATCTACATCTATGGTTTGCCATGGAGTATTTTTCGATGTCGTGCAAGTGATTGCAATACGGGGTGGTCATTGCTGCCTTTTTGTTTCGTGTACAGGCGAGGGCACCTGTTGAGCAGCTAATAGGGCAGTTTGCATCTGGAATGACCGCTTGCTCGGGAAGTTGGTTGAGGGGTGGACGTCCCTCAGTGGCTCTGACAGCGATGCGGTTGCGAGGCAATTCACTTCATTTGTCCCAGAATATACACACCGGCCAACCGGTTGCCGTGGCCGATATGACTACAACAGTTCCCAGGAGCCTGCTGACACACAAGATGAACTAGGTGGAGACGCTGGTCTCAGCAAGGATGACGACGATGTTATGGATAATGTGCAAGAGGACACCGATGATGATGAACATGCTGAAGTTTGCGTAGGTGGTAACAAGGGCAAGGATGCAACAGATGTCCCCCAACCGGATAAAGTCAAATAACACACGGTTGTGAGAGGCGAGGGGGTTTTGCCATCAAAGAGGGGGATGGCTCCAGAGGGTGTTGGGCAGGGTTCTGCTGCCAAGAGGTCTAGGACCGACCCTGTAGCTGCCAGGAAGAGGTTCGACTTTCATCTTAGTTTTTTGCTTTGTCTATTTTCTTCGAACAGACTCATCCTATTTTTTGCACTTGTGTTCTGTCAAACGCGGAAGGAGATTGCTGACTGACAATTGCCACCTTTTTCTTCACTCCATCTCATACGTGCAGCGAGCCGACAGCTGGTGGATGAGCAGTTACAAAGAAACAGGCGCCAACACCAACCCGTGTTTCTGCTCGGTTGAACAAAGGTGCCCCCATTGCCGGTGACACCACTTCCACCAGGACATCTCCTCGCACGACGACAACCAACACCGGGGATCCTGTCGTGTTGCCAGACCTGAGGAAGGCAGTCAGGAAGTAGGTTTTTTCATCCGCTTTCATTGACATAGCGCTATATTTCCTTGATTTTCCAATGCATTCGTTTAGCTTGTCACATTGTCTTCTGTCATCGCCCCCACACGTGGCAACCGCTGTTTTTACCAAATGGTTCTTTCTTTCCTTTCTAAGCGTGTGGCAACTCCTATTTGTTTTCACATGACAAGTGGAATGTAGGCCAAAATGGTAACTTTAATGCACCTAATGGCAACTACCATCTTTTTACCGTTGGCTTGTGAGCTCATCCCACCCCTAGGCAGATCAAACATTTTTATCATTATTCAAGGTTGCTAACATGGCAACTGCTGCTGGATGGCAACTGCTAACTATGACGCATGGCAACTCATGTTCCCCCTACATGGCAATTACCAGCTTTTCCACCCGTTTTCCATTTTTTTAAGATTTTATACCAAGGCAAACATAATTTTGTTTCATTTTTTAAATACCTTTTTCATGTGCTTCGTTTTTTTTGCAGGGTGAAGAAGACTACTACGCGTGGGTCCAAGCATATCAGTAAGGACCCGCTCGAACGCCTGCATTCAAAGTTGTCAACAGGGGGCAACTCAGATGTACACGAGGCACCAGGCGACAATACTGCTGCTGCACCGTTGACCGCTCCCACCAACTCTGATGCAAGTGGCCGACCATCTCCGCCGACTACAGATGTGCAGGCTAGAACAACAGGCATCCGTACATCGGGGAGTGACGAGTCGGTATCTGCCAGGACAGCTGAAATACTGCCAACTCTTCTGGCAATGAAGAATGCTGCTGCGAGCCATGCCACCCCATCAGCAAGCGTTGAAGTGGACGCTCCCGAGACGAAGCTAGGCAAGAAAGATTCACGCTCATCTGACACTGAATCCAAGCGCGTGCGCGGTGGCACTCCTGCGTCCACGACAGAAGCGGCTAAGGCGGCAGTTCACAAGGACATGTCATCTACAGGTGAGAGTCCTAGCACAACAGCTCCAGCTCCTGACGGTGCAGATACTGCTAAGGCGACTGTTTCGCGTGCTAGTCTACCACCTAGGCGTCGTAGCCCTCACAAGCAACCAACAGACATACCGAACGCACCGGCTGTAGCCAAGAGCAGGAGAGACGAGTCTGGTTTTGTTCCTGCGTCCACACTGTTCCTGCCACCTGCCAAAAGTAATGTGACGGAGAAACCGGAAGACTGGAGCACAACTGATGCAGGTGTCAAGCCGGACACGAGCGACACAGGTGAACACCCGGAGCAGACTGCGCCTTTACCCGCAGTGGAAATCCCCAGCATAAATCTACGCACTTCCAGGCTCCCAGTCAATGTCGGTGTCCCCTACAGCCCAAACAAGAAGATTGTCATGAAAGCTGCGGCTGATACCGCTGACAACACACCCCGCCCTGCAAATAAGGCCGATCATTCTGTAGCGGCCGGTTCAGATATGTTTGTTGATCTTTCACCCTTGGATTCTGCCCCACAAGTCGTTCGTGGTCCGGCCAGTAGGAATGAGAGACACCGAATGGCCTTTACCCCACCGAGCTTCAGCCTTGGCATCAGTCAAGATCAACCGGTGGTGCAAGATCCTATGCCAGTTGCCTTTGCTTTCCCAGGAGGCATGCCCGCAATGATGGCGCAGCCAATGGTCGAGGGCAGGAAGGCTGTCAAGTCCGCAGAGCCGATTGTGCAAGGTACACTTGCCATGCCCTTATGATTTTTCTTGTATACATCTTTTGTAGTTTGACTTTTGTCCCAAACATATTTTTTCGGGGGGTTCTCACTTTGTGATGGCAACTGACATGTGATGGCATGGCATCTGGATTTGATGCACCATGTCACCTACATTTTTGTTTTTGCTGCCATGCTGCATTTGACGTTTGGGCAACCACGTGGCAACTGAAGTTGATTCAACATGGCAACTGTAGTTGCTGTCACATGGCAAACACAGTGCATTACACATGGCAACTGGATTTGCCACGCCATGTCACCTGCATTTTTTGTTTCCATGCTGCATTTTTCATAAGGCAATCATATGGCAAGTGGAGTTGACACAACATGGCAACTGTAGTTGCTGTGACATGGCAACTACAGTTCAACTAGGTGGCAACTATAGTGCAACTACATGGCAATTGTAGTTGCTATGACATGGCCACTGTAGTTGGACCACACATGGCAACTGCCCCACTTTTTCTACCTACATCTCACATCATGCACCCTATCTTCTCACAAACCATTTGTTTTCGATTTCCTAGGTATCCTAACCCATTTTTTTATCATTGCAGCCACCCCTAAGGAGATTTCACCGTCCCTTGACGAAACTTACCGCATGATTGAGGAGGCAGCATTGTAGAGGAGGTCCTCACGAGGGTAAGGGCAATCAAGTTCCAACGCGCCTGCAGATACGATATCTGAGGATACCATTAGGAGTGCCACTCCTGGTTTTGTGAGGCAGCAGAGGGTAGTTCACCCACCTCCCGCGGAAGACTACGAGCCCGAATTCAGGGCCACTAAGGAACAGACCCAGCTGTACGATATCGTCAAGCGGTTTCGAAATGCGAGGGCCAGCAGCAAGCACATGAAGGAGCTGAAAGCGTAAATGACCACACCCCATAATCTCTCATTTTGCTTTACCCCTTTTTACCATTCATCTTCTTCATACTTTCTATACACGATCCGCTTACGTTTTAGTTCTTTCATATATTTTTTTACTTAGTAGGCATGATTATTCCATGTCATATCGTTTTCATACAGCTTATGTTTGGACAGAACCAAAGTCATTCAATGCGGAGCGACGTACGTCGAGCTGGGTGATCTTGCCGAGTCCGTGAGGCCAAACGGTCAAATGTCGATGAATGTAGTTGCATGCGGGATCGACTACATTAACAATCACACTGATGTGTGTGCCGACAAGATAATCATGCATTACAGTGTGACCTGCAAAATATGGGATGATGACTTCCACCACAAAATCCTGAGGAAGAACTTTGCTCAACACGGTGAATTCAAGCTCACACTGAAGAAATATGTGAGTACTCCTTCCCTGTCTGCCATGTTTTTTCACATGGTGTGGTTTTTTGCCATCATCTGCACTTTGTGTTTATGTGGCAGATGTTTTCATGTGGCAACAGCTGCCGTGCACACTGACTTCTTGATTTTTGCATCATGTGCAAACTATGTTGCAACTTGGTAGTAAAATACATGGCACATTTTGTTCATACATGGACGGCAACTTTCTTTCAACTACCCCCACCCATAACCAAACATTCTACGTGATTCTAATTTTTTTGTCCATCTGTTGTTCTTTATGTGAACTCTGCTTCTCATTTCTTCACTTTTAAATGCAGGTCATGTTCCCCATGTTCCAGGAGGTTGCACCACATGACCCACACGACAAGTGTGGTCACCACTATGCGATCTGTCTTGACCTGAAGAACCAACGTTTTGAGGTGCTTGATTCAATCCGTTCAGAAGCTGATGCAGACCTTACTACGCATGCCGAATTCTTCATTAACAACCTCAAAGAGACACGGAACCGTCACTACGAACATTCAAAAGTCCAGATCAGGCATTTCCCGACTGAGTATGTGGCGTCTGCGAAGCAAGGGAACATGTAATTTCTTCCTTCCTTCATGTGCCATTTACATCAATCCAACCCCTCTTTTGTTGTCACATCTGAATTGAAGTCTATCTTTGTTATGACTGTCCTTTTTGCGTGTTCACCTGACTCTTTTCCTCATGCAGGACGGACTGTGGCTTTCACGTGCTGGAATACTTTGCAAAGTGGGAAGGCAGAATTGTCCCCCCTATCACAACTGCAACGGTCGTTGAGCTCCGGAAAATCTACATATGGAACTGGTTGACGAATGAAGATTTCAACAAGCGGTCCGGAGCACGCGATTTCGTGGAGGAAGCTCTCAAGAAAGTCATCAAGAAGTACAAGTGATCACGTGGCGTTACACACCGGACGGATACCTTACATTCTACTGCCGAGGAATGTAAGGTACTATCTCTTTGTTTCTCGTTGAAAACTATGTTTTTGTGCTATGTTATGACTGCAACCCCGCGTAGCCTAACTATGTAGTGGTGGTGTGTGAGCGACATTTGAATAGTTTCTGTAATATATGTGTGGACATGAACCTATTTTAGGCGTTACATCAGATATGTTTTTATGTTTGTCATTATTACAATGGTTTCATCGTTTCTAGCACTGGTTTGCTGTTTCGAATGCGTCTACGATGTTTTAAAAAAGATGGCAAGTGTAGTTCATCAGACATGGGTAGTGAAAGTCATCGTCATTTTTCATTTTGGCTGTTTTGCTTCTTCTTTTTCATCGCTAACTGCACCGGCTAGCATGGGTAGGTTGATCATGTAGCCACAACATTTGCTGCGGTTTATGCACGTTATGCTTTTTCCAACTTATTTCCCATACATTGCACACAACACACTATGTGTCTCTAAACCGCGTCGTATTGTCATGGAAATATATGCTATGTAGAGTCATCAGGAATACCATGGCATATTTTTAGTACAACTAACATGGCAGATACAGTACAAACAACATGGCAGATCCAGCATAATTAACATGGCAGAACATGGCAGATCCAGTACAACTAAAATGGCAGATCCAGTACAACTAGCATGGCATATTTAGTATAAAATAGCATGGCATATTTAGTATAAAATAGCATGGCAGACTAACTACACATAACATGGCAGATTAACTACACATAACATGGCAGATTAAGTACCCATAACATGGCAACTGCATTTATCCATTCAATGAATTTTCTTTCCACTTCTGACGCCCCTCAAGAGTAATTCTCCCAATTTTTTTAAAAAAATTCTCATCATCTAGGGTACAAAACAAAACGTGCACAAGGACCATGTCACATCGCCCCAATTTTTTCTCATGGATTGCCCACCCCTTTCTTCGTTTTCTTGTGTTTTGCTTGGATCTCCAATCCCGACTTGTACCTTATCTCTCTTGGACGACCCTTTGTGATGGAACGGGGTGGGTTCCTGACCTGGGTCTGTGTGCTTGCTGTTCCAGATCCTATCTCCGAGTTTTCAGATGATGGCCCCGTGGATGAAGGCACACTTGATGTGCGGGGGAACCGGTGTAAGGCTTCCTCAGCTTTCCTCTTCTTGATCTCATCAAGCTCTCTTTCCAGTGCCTTCCTGTGTTTTTCTGCGACTCTCGCTGTCTCATTACTCTTGCACGCTTCATCAATTAGCTCAGCATAGTTCTTTGTCAGCACAACGTGCCTCACGGCTTCCATGGTTGACTCAGGTCTCTCGTCATGTACAACCAGAACTGCGTGTGTTGTCTGCGGCACCAACGCGTCGTCAGCGTCCCAAGTCCATCGCCGCCTTATGAAATGGCGGGGCATCCGTGTCACAGCGTTCATGTCCATTACTTTTAGTATGTGACAGCACACAATGCCGTCCCGTTCGAACTTGCAGCATTGGCAGTAGTACTCGCCTTCGCCTATCGAGGCTTTGACGAAGTAGTTCCTTCCTTTGTCCAGGTCTTCAGGTTCTGAATCTGACATGCCCAAAATAGAACACACCTTGAACGTATGTTCGTCCACCTGGGAAGCCGTGAACATGCTGGCACGCTTTATTTCTTCCTGGAATCTGCAAGTTTTGTGTGTTTCTGTTAAACTATCGTGCGCTCTTTTCTTGTACCACCTTATGTTGTCATGGAAATAGAAATACATTTTGTTTGAACATGGCAAACATAGTTCATTGAACATGGCAAATATAGTACGTTGAACATGGCAAATGCAGTACACTAGACATGGCAAATGCAGTACACTAGACATGGCAACTGTAGTACACTAGACATGGCAACTGTAGTACATTTTCAACTGGACATCGTCATTTTTCCACACCAACATTTCCCAATGGAAGCACATTGCATAAAACATGACAACTGCCCTTTTATTTAAACATGGCATCTACAGTTGAGTAAACATGGCAATTGCATTTCAACAAACATGGCAGATGCATTTTATTAAACATGGCAACTGCATTTCAGCATATGTGTCGGCAATATAACATTTTTTCCAGTTGATATTGGCATTTGCATGCCAACATGCCCAATGGAAGCATAGTGCATTAAACATGGCAACTGCACTTCATTCAACAAGGAAGATGCACCCGAGCAAGCATGGAAAAATAGAATTTTCATTGAACATGGCAACGTGCAGCTGAGTAAGCATGGCAAACAACATTTCATTAAACATGGCAACTACATATCATGGCAACTGCATTGCACTCTATAAGGCACCTACTGACTTGGTGCTTTTTCTGCAAATAAGACGGTAACGCAACTGACTTACTTGTTAAAGATCTTGTTGGTGTATATCTTGCTCATTTGCCTCTCTATCGGTCAATACGTTAGCAATTTTGCCTGCTTTAGTGCCGTGGTCGCTTCTTGCTGTAGCTCAGATCCCAGAATTTTTTGTTGCAAAGCTGTGGACTGCTTGGCAAACTGTAGTAATGAGTTGCCAGGACTGACGTACCACTTCAAAACAGCATTGAACCCCTCGCTGCACTGCGTAGTCTGCGGAAAGGGGAAGCAGCACTGCATGAAGTAGGCCGGCACCCAGTACATTCACTTCTCCCACAGGCTTACAAGAGTCTCGTTGTCTTGGACTTGATGTGTTTCAGTCATGGCCATCCAGCTCCTTTCAAACTCCTCCACCGTCAAGCTGTTGTCCACGCACAGCTCGAATGCCTTGTGAAGCTCTGGATGGTTAGCAAAGAACGGTCCTAGCGTCTCCTCAGCCTTCTTTATAATGTGCCACCTGCAGTGCCTGTGCACTGCCAACGGAAAGACCTCCTCTATGCCTGCACGCATGCTGAAATCTTGGTCTGTTATTATGTTCATCGGAGCAAGTCCATCCATGCACTCCAAGAAGGTCTTGAACAGCCAAACGTACCCATTCGTGTCTTCGTTCCGGACGAGCCCGCAGCCGAACTGCAACGACTGATTGTGGTTATTTATTCCTATGAACGGAGCGCATGGCATCTTGTACATATTGGTGAGGTACGTCGCCTGAAATGAAATGCAATCTCGGAAATGTTTGTAGGCTCTCCTTGCAGCACCATCCACCCAATACATGTTCTTGACACGGTCCTCATCGTCCAACCTTATCCTGTAGAAGAAATCTGGATCTTCCTTGGCTTTCGCATCAAAGTAGGCAATTGTGGCCTCTATGTCTGCCAACTTGCTCTCTCTATGGTACCTGGCCTGTAGGTTTGTGACGTCAGCTGGTATGTACGGCATGCTACTCAGAGTCCCCTTTTTGCTGTGGATGAGAGATAGTATCTGCACCATTCTTGATGGACCGACGTTACAATCATGTAGCAGCTTTACGAATTGCCTTTCGACGGGGGTGAACCCTCTGTGGGCGGTCAGAAATTTCACCAGGTCGAACTTATTTATAAGTTGGTGGTTGTGCTCGTCAAAATATTCATTGACCACCCACTATGCTCCATCTACGTTTAGCTTACACCAGACAGGGCACTCAGTCTTGAGAATGATACCTCTCTTTCGTTCCGGAACGACAGGCGCATCGCCTTTCCCCTTGTTGTTCCTCCGCGCCTTGTGGCACCTCATCTCACCTCTGTTGTACTAGTTAGTTTTCTTAATTTTCCTATGGTACTCGGTGTTGACCGCAAATCCATGGAACTTTGCATATGTCTGGTAGTATTCCTTTGCTACTTCAAACGATTCAAATCTCTGTCCAATGTACGGTGGCTGAGGTACCACGATCTCTGACTGCCCACCATCTTCATCCCCTTGTGCGTCGTCGTCAGTTTCATCATTCACTTCAATATCGGCGACAGTCCCATCCACCTGAGTGTTGCCAGTGCTTGTGTTCAAAGGGGTGCTTGCCGGCATTGCTGGAATGATTGTCATTCCTGACTCTGACTCGAAATTGTTTGTGGCATGATTGTCTGCTGGCTGGTGGAACGCGTCTTCCGTGCGTTCAGAGCTCCCCGCAGTAGATGTTCCTGCGCCGCTGTGCATTGTAGTTTTAGGTTCTGTAATAGGAAAAAACAGGTACGAGAGTAAGATTTTTGTGTTGGATAACATGTGTATCGCAACGGATCACACCATCTTCGAGTGATTTGGCATGACATCATTTCAGACAGCAAGTCGTGAGTCTACGCGTGGACATGTACGACAGCTGTAGCTGTCCAGTCATGGCAGCTACTGTTCAACAAACATGGCAACTATTGTTTTGCCTACAAATAACTACAAATAGCAAATGTAGCGCTGGTTTTTTTGGTTCAGATTTTTCCTTTTACCTTGTTGTGCTGTATTTGACCATCTTGTGTGGTCTGTGACACCATAATGACGTGCTCCACCTACAATTTGTGAAGCTTGCCAGGAGACGTTTGCCGGGTCACCGCCAGTGTAATAACCTGTAAGCATAGTAGTGGTTGGTCAATTCGTGATAAATGCAGTTCGTGCTAGCATGGCAACTGTAGTTGCCCCTTACGTGGCAACCGCAGTTTTTGCTTGCATGGCAACTGAAGTTGCATTGGTATGGCAACCACAGTTGTTCCTAGATGGCAACTGCAGTTCCCACGACATGGCAACTGCAGCTGTTCCTCCATGGCAACTGCAGGTGTGCAGGGATGGCAACAACAGTTGTCCACAGACGACAAGTGTTGTTTTTAATCCATGGCAATTATAGATGTCCAGTCATGGCAACTTGTAGTTGTCAACTATGCTCCTTGTGCTAACTGAGCATCCGCAACTTCACTATTTTTATGGACTCACCTATGTACAACGTCGATGGCAGGTACATGGGTGCTGCCTGATGCCACGTGCTGCATGAAGTCTCTGCATTTTTCACCCGTGATAACTCGTGAGTCCTTTTGCCATCTTTTTTTCATGTTCATTTTTCATGTCCACAGCAGTACGTGCTCTTTTTTCGTTTTGCATTACCTTGATTAGCCATACTAGCTAGTTGAAGTTGGCTGCCCGTACATTTGTCAGCGTTAGCGCCTTGTGACTGAACTTGTCTCTGGTCATAAGAACCTGCATAAAAAATGACAGTGCACGACATAAGTAGAATGTCATCTTCATCGTCGCGAATATGGCAACTGTTCTCTTCATTGTTTAGCATGCATCATACCTACGCCTGCATACTGTTCTAGTAGTGGCAGCAACGGCCCCGCAGAGATGAGCTGACTGTACTCTGATGCATCCAAAGGGGGTGTTTCTGGCCTTTGAGAACCCCAAGCATCAGGGCCATCTTCGTGATTCATTCTTTCTGTGTCTCGCTTCTTCCCGATGTGTTCTCAATCACTGGATGAATTAGAAGGCATCAACAATACACAAAAAAATTTATCATTGTGCTGCTTGCATGTAGAAGTTAACACGTCAGTGTTATCACATTTTCATGCGTAGGCAACCAACATATCATGGCTAGTAGGACATGCACATCCACTATCTTTTCTAAAATCTGGGTGCTAGCTATCCGTTTGATTCGATGGCATCAACCTCTACAATAGGATGGCAAGCAATAAGTTGACATGGTGGCAGTTGACGACAATGATAGGTGGCAATTGACGTTAGACACCAATGGCAATTAATTTTCACACCCCCCATTACTCCAAATTTCTCAATTTTCTCTTCCTTTTTTATGGATTCCTGCACATCCATTCGTTTACCAACTACGTGCATCAATCTAGTGAGAACTTACGGTTATCTCTAGCGTATTACATGGCAGATCTAGTGCATTCTGCTTGGCAATTGTGAAGACACACAACTTTATGTAGTGTTTTACCGCTGTAGGATGGATCTAGTTGCCAACTTCGTCGGTAATTTTGCAATTTTCTGCCCAGAAAGAAGGATGAGAAGCAGTAGGGAGATCGGGAGATTCACCTACTTTTAGCTGGTCGTCTTTGGAGGGCGTTGTTGGAGTGGGGGATGGTGGGGTGGGATGGGGTGGGGGAGATAAGGGGTGTGGTTTGCGGTGGGAGCGCACTACGGATCTGCCCTGGTTGCCATGGCAACCAGAGATGGCCGGCGAAGGAGGTCGGGGTTCGACAGGCGGGGGACGAGGGCGGCAGACGAGAGAGGGGACGAGGACGGGAACGGCTGGGTCGTGCGGGCAGCGGGTCGTCTGGCCCGGACGAGGCAGTGCGGGCGGGGTTGCCACACAGCGGACGTGCGGGCCGCGCTTTCATGCGTGCGGACGGGGTCGTGTAGGCGGGTTCCCGTCCATGCCACACGAGGCGTGCGGGCGGGTTCCCGTCCACGCCACACGTGTGGCAGTTAGCACGACCCATGATAAATGATAGGAAACAACAACCAAAAAGAGCACAAAACCCCAATTTATGGATTTCTGGGCCTACACGTGCATTTTAGCCCAATGAGCACATACGAACTCTTCCCTGACCGAAATTAGGCCCTGAAACGTGTTGCCTGAACCCTTTTCGATTCCGAGTCTCAGGCTGGTGGTGCGGTTAGAATCCAACTCGAGTCGTGTGTGTTGTGTTGTCATCCGGAAGCCCGACGAGATGTATGTAGCTATAAAGAATGGAACACGCGGCAGGGGCCAACACGAGAATTGTACGTAGACGAGAGATCAAAGACGACGATGGCGACGATCGGGTGGCCGGACCTCCCGCCCGAGCTGTTGGGCGACGTGCTCTCGCGCTTGCCGTCCTACCTCGAGCACACCCGCGTCCGCGCCGTGTGCCGCTCCTGGCGCTCCAACGCACGGACGCAGCCACCGTCGCTGCTCCTGTGGGCCGGCCTCCGCAATGGCGCCTTCCTCGACCTGGCCGAGGGTGCGCTTGACTGTCTGCCCGTCCCAGAAGCCGACGTCGTCCGTCGGGTCTCCACAGGCCGCCTGCTGTTCCTGGTGCGCCGCGACGGGGCGTGCTCCCCTGATGGACCCTCACTCCGGCGACGCGACCCCTCAGCACATCGAGCCCGAGTACCTCTGTGCCCACCTCCAGTTCAGCGACTTCTTACTAGTGCAGCCTCGCTCCTCCGGGGACACGACTGCCCCTCGACAGATCACCCGCCTTGTCGCCGATAGCATCCGCAAGGTGGTCGTGTTCGATGACCTCGTCGCCGTTCTTATCAGGCGTCTGCACAAGAGCAATAACGTCAGTATCTACACTCGTGGCGGACCAATGCGCATGGTGTGGGCGCCCCCTCCTGAATTCCCCGGACGCGCCATCGACATGGCACTCTTCAAAGGGAAGCTTTACGTGCTCGCGTCGGAAGTGCAGTGCCGCAGCTACGAGCTCCATGCCCTCGACATGGCCACCGGAGAATCAGTCCAATGCATACGTAGCAACACGCCGCCAACAAGAGTCGACGAGGGCTACAAGCACGTACGTGAAGTCTACCTGGTCTCCTCCGGTGACCGCCTGCTCATGGTCGAACACGCGATCGACCACATGACCTGTCGTCGTCGACAGACGTATTTTCCGTCACAGTTTGAGGTCTTCGAGGCTTCCGACCTAGACCTGGGCGACGGTCGTGGACGGTGGAGGGAGGTTGACACGCTCATGGGACGCACCCTCTTCGTCAGCGAGGGATGCTCCGAGTCACTCCCGGCCAGCGGCATCGATGCTAGAGAAGATTGCATCTACTTTATGAGCGAGCGTCCAAGGCTCGGCCCAAGGGCCAGGGACGCTACCATGACGGAGCTCGAATCAGGGATGTACAACATGAGAGATGGGACGATGGTAGCGCCGTTGCCACCGTTGGACATGGTGACGACAGAGTCGGTGGACGGTCCATGGTGTCCCACTTGGATTTTCCCACCGACGATTTGAGGTTTCGAGCTGGCGGTGGCAGGGAGCCAGGCGAGGTGAAAGCCACTAGTTTCAGAAGATTGAAGCTAAACTAGTGGTTGGGGCGCCATCCGGTGGCGCCGCCTGAGAGGAAGCTGGGCGGTGCCAGGTGGGAGGCACCCCTTCCATTTTACTTATCGACAAAAGTAACGAGCGAACGTTCGGACCTTGGCAATAGATCCGAACGATGCTCCAGGGCTTCACCTCCTTGTCGCTCGCTT
The DNA here is from genome assembly GCF_002162155.2 of Triticum dicoccoides. Lineage (NCBI taxonomy): Eukaryota > Viridiplantae > Streptophyta > Magnoliopsida > Poales > Poaceae > Triticum > Triticum dicoccoides. The sequence continues at coordinate 20,158,636 of NC_041384.1, forward strand.
TTATTTTTTTCTCAAAAAAGTGATCCTGCCGTTGGATTCGAACCTTCCACCTCTTGAGCGTGCTATCCTCAAGCTAACCATCCGACCTAATGCTGTTATGTGCTTAGCTTTGATCTGATTTGATATTCTTTTCTCTGTTTTTCTCGCGTACTTTGATTGAAGTGCAAAAACTATTGTGACGAGCAGGAATCGAATCGTGTACCTCTTAGGTAGATTACTCAGCATGTGAGCCACCTGACCTACATTCTTTCTCTTGAAATAATGAAACCAAATATGCTATTTAACTGGTTTACTCTTCTACGTTTGCACACAAACAACTTATTTCAGTTTCCCATTTTTTCGCACTTACGTACTATTTTTTACCTGAACCTAGTGAATCGATGAACCAACAACGCTCGTCCATTCACCCCTTTGAATTTTAGAAGTTATTTGGTGAATATATTGATTTTGGGAGCTTTGTTGAACATCTTGATTTGAGTTGCTATTTAATTCCATTGGCTGCTCTCTCGGTTGAGATAATGACGGAGCAGTCGCTCCATTACATGGGCCCGTCGCAGCCATCGCCGGCGCGTGTGAAGGAGGAGTTGTTGTCCCCGCGCACGCCACCACGTGAAGTACGAGCCGACGTCCCCACTCCGACCTGTGAAGGAGGAGTCGGCCTCGCCCCGGCACAATCATGGCGTCCAGGTCAGACGCCACGTGAAGGAGGAGCCAGCCTCACCCCGGCACCACCGCGACATCTAGATTGGATGCCGAGTCAAGGAGGAGTCGGCGTCCCCGCCACGCAGCCGGTACGGCCGCATGCACGCGCCACCGCCACCGTCTCGCCGTCAAGGAGGAGTTTCCGCCTGCGATCAAGAAGGTGCGAGGCCGCT
>NC_041384.1:20159932-20171237 GCF_002162155.2 Triticum dicoccoides
CTTTCTTGTGAATAGCATGGTAACTTACACGTCATAGACCTGGCAACTTTTGTACACTGGTCCTAATTACTTTGGCCGGGGGGAGGGGGGTTGATGAAATATCCCCTGGTAACTTTTATGTGAATAGCATGGTAACTCACACATTGAGACCTGATAACTTATGTACCTCGGTCTTGATAACTTTGACATGGGGGGGGAGGGGTTGATGAAATACCCCCAGGTAACTTTTGCGTGAATAGCATGGTAGTTCACACATCATATACCTGATAACCTTTGTGCCTCGGTGCTGATAACTTTGGCGAGCGTGTGATAAAATGTACCCATGGTAACTTTAATGTTAATGGCATGGCAACTCACTAATCACAGACCTGATAACTTATGTACCCAGGTCCTCGTAACTTTTCCTCCAGTGGGGGAGGGGCAGGGGTGGTTGATGAAATATTCTCCTGGTAACGTTTATGTGAATAGCATGGTAACTCACACATCGCTGACCTGATAACTTATGTACCTCGGTCCTGATAACTTTGGCATGGAGGGGGGGGGTTGATGAAATATCCCCTGTTAGCTTTTTTGTGTGAATCACTTAGTAACTCATCATCGAAGACCTGATAACTTATGTGTCTCGATCCTGATAACTCGGTCCTGATATACCCCATTTTTATGGCCTGGCAATTTCTATATAAACAAGATGGTAACTTATATACCACAGACGTGGTAACTTATTTAGCATGGGCGTGATAACTTTTGACCCAAAAAAAAGTCGTCGGAACATATCAACATGGGATCTACTTTTGAAGGTCTCATTGCGACAAATCTTTTATGTGAAAATGGTTTTTCAATCGGAGCGACGGTTTGAGCTACAAAACATTTTAAAGTTTGAAATAGGGGGAAATCTAGCATGACATCAACTTTTCGTCTTTTAGTGCATATATGCATGTAATTAGAGGTAGGAGTGCACATGAAAATAAAATTAGTCATTTTAATGCATGCATGTATATAATTAAAGTGAAGTAAGGATCGTTCTTGCCTATTGCTAAAATACGAACGTTTGGTAGTTATAAAAGTCCTTTACTTATTATAGTATGCAGTGTTATTGCATAATAGGCATATTAAGCAGCAAGTAGCCAGGAGAAACCAGGGATTTGAGATCATCATGAACAAAATTTAAAGTTCATTACACACTTGATGAAACAAGTGACACATGCATCTTGGCTCTAACATCACATTGATAGAGTACTGAAATCATCTCCAAAAAAAGAATGAACAAAATAGTGACCGTGGATGGAGTGGCTTATCTTCACCTCGTGCTCAATGCATCCATTGTCCCAGATCCCGGGCTAATCTTCGCCGCCGCCGCCGCCGCCGGTAACCGCTGTATCTTTTTGAGCCTCACCTCCCAATTTCAGTGCAAAATGCAGCCATCATCTTGGAATTCCTTGATAATATCCCTGCCAAGTGCACCATATACAGCTACTCTAGTATGGTTAAAGCAATAAAGGAAGTTGGGTACCTTTTGTTGGATGTCATCCTTGGATTCAGATCCAATTGATCGAGCAGCTCTGTTGAGGGCATTGTTGGTGCTTCCACCTCCTTGGACATTCAAAGTAAGGCTCCAGATTTTGTCTTCCGAACCTAGTTCAGATTGTGAATAATGAGAGAAAAAACTATCGAATATGTCGCCTTTCATTTTCAGCAGTTTCCCTTCAAATGTGAATCCATCAATGTATGGATATGTTTTCTATTAACACCCAATCTGAAACAAAGCTAACTATAATAAATTAGAGAACACAATTCAATAGTTTTCAGTGATGTTACCAAAGAATTATATAATGTTATTTGAAAGCGTACATCATACCTTTACTGCATTGGTATTCATAATTATTTGAGTGGCGAACTGAGCTTTATTTACCTACTATATTTTTTTATTCGCCAAAGCCTAAAATAATATAACCTTGGCAAGACGTATCCGTAAACGTACACAACCTCAGGTTGTAGTTCTGCCTGATCTATCTCCTCCAACACCCATGGTTAAAACTTTGAGAGTTATATATTGATCTTAACCGATAGGAAATAAACACAATAACAATGGACAAGAGCATAGTGTATTCAGTGCATCACTTTATGTTTATACAATGTACATGATGATCAAGCGAGTATCATATGTTGTAAGAACTAAAGCCTCTAACACAAGTTGAATTTGAAGATTGCAGAAATCATGAGAAGCAGATTGAACTGAAAGTAATTTATAAAAAATTTGAAAACATAAGTAAAAAAATTGAAAACTATGAGAAGGTAGTGCCTGGAGCCTCTATGCTTGCTCTGTTTCAACTTCTTCTTGGACTAAAGATGTTGAGTAACTTCGTGCCTGCACGTCAGTTCTTGGTGTTCGGCTCGCTGTCCAAGTTAGCGCCATGGTCGGGGCCATCGCCAGCGGCCAGATGGCCGAGCACATTGGACAGAAAGGGGTGAGAAAATCTTGACCCCTCCCTCCCTCCGAATGAAAATTAAGAGTTGAGCTTGTATTAGTCTCAAATCTCATGAGTTATTTAATTAGTTGTGTGTGGCATTTGATACGATAATCAAAGAAGAGAAATTGGTGTTGCAGACAATGTGTAGGTGAAGACTTTTTCTGAAAAGGTTCATTATTTTGTTCATGTCATATGCTTGCAAGCTGCAACAAATTAATTCTTGACTACACTAAAGTTTTAATCTTTTATACTATGGACATGCCTACTGAATTTTCAGTCGTTAACGATGGTGGCGATTCAGAACATCATCGGTTGGCTCGCCATCTCCTTCACGAATGTATGGCATGATGCACCCACATGTTTCCCAAGCTTATTTTCTGCCATTTCTCTTCTCGCGACGATACGAGCTTCATGCTTGCTAATCGATGTTTAATCCACATGACTCATCACTTCTCTACATGGGACGACTGCTTCAAGGATTTGGTGTTGGTGTCATATCATACATGGTTTGTAATAAAGTATCTTCACTGCATGATTATTCTGTGCCTAGGATGTTCATGACTTTATGCTTTAAGGTTTTGAGTAATTCTCAGCTGGTTCAAAAATGTTTAGAAACAAGAGAGCAACTAATATGTCAATATACTGGATGCAGAATGGTCCAGGGTTTATTTTTTTTGGAAAAGATGGTTCATTGTTTATACCTACGCACCCCTACCAAAACTAAATTAATCTTTTGAAATTAGAACATTTTTACTTTGTGCTTGGGCCTCAGTGCATGCTGATTTTTATGGCTTTATGCTTTAAGAGATTCAGTACTTCACCATCGTATATACCAACTTATTTTATTGCCAACAGATTATTGAGCTACTTAATAGTTACAATACTAACTCCTATGTATGAATTAGGCATGCGATCATACCAGATGCCTGTATACATCAGAGCTCCTCAGAGCACAAGAGGATCGCTTGGCTTCATGAAATCCTCAAATGCAGAATCAGCAATAGCTATGTAAAAGAAAAGAAGCACAGTCAGTATGCTACATGACATGAGAACAACAGATGACTACCTAATCTAAGTACAACATAAGTTTCGTATAAATAGGATCGAAATGAATCATAGTTAATGGTTATAGTCAATAAAATGCCAGAATGAGTTATATTGACCAACCTAAGTACCTAATATTGTTAGGTCCATTAGACAGTGTGCAATCAAAATCATGTGATAGTTAACTATTTCTATTCCAATAGATTGTATACAACACAGTCTGATATTTTAGATTCAAAAGAAGAATCCAGTATCAGAGGCTATCTGAACTTACTTTTGAATCACGCCACCGCTAGTCCACTGCCTCCTGATGATAACACCATCAATCATTAGGTTGGTTTCCATCCATCAGTATGTTCACCCTTGAGAAGTCCAGGCTAGGGTGCTACAATTAGGATCCCTATCAGATAAACGAAGAACTATATTTCTTGATATAATTGGAGGGATTCCACTACCATAACAACAGGTGGATGCAGCTGTTCAACCCGGGTGGGGTGATGAAGCCATGTACCTAGGGTAGGGGCACAGACCTGTCCAAGGAGCCCTACCCTAGGACATCCCTAGGAAGAAGTCACCTTTCAATCGACTTGAAGGTATCCCACTCGACGGGTTCAAGACACTCAACCAAGAAGCTATCACTCGACCATGAAGCCAACCACTCGACCGCCAGGAGACCTAAAGTCACTCCGCAGGCAAACGGTCGGCTATCGAGTAGTCTTTATGGTCATTATAGCACTTTATTAGGGGCGTTACCAGTAACGCCCAACCTTAAATGTACCTTAAACCCTGCATTACTGAGGGCAGGAGGGGGCCAGCGAACTCTATATAAGCCACCCCCCTCCTCAGTATGAAGGGTTCGCACCCCTGTTATTCACATGCCAGTAATCCAGTCAACAGCCTCTGGGCACCGAGACGTAGGGCTGTTACTTCCTCCGCGAAGGGCCTGAACTCGTACATCTTGGTGTGTTTACAACTTCCCAATAGCTGAGATCTAGCCTCTCCATACATACCCCCCTACATCACTGTCAGAGTTAGAACCACGACAGTTGGCGCCCACCTTGGGGCAGGAATCTTAGCACCTGATTGGAGAAGTTGCGATTTTTCCGATTCCTTTAATCATGGTTTCTTGCGGAGTTTTGGTGGAGGGCCGCGAGATCCGCCTCGGCGCGCTCACGTTCATCGCCGACGACTCCGCCCGGCTTCAGGAGGCGCCACTCGACATCGACGCGCTCCCCGTCCGCGGTGCGACGCATTTTCGCGCATGCGTTCGTGGCGTCCTCCTGCAGCAGCCGTCGACCCAGTATCGGTCGGCCCCCGTGTCGTCTCCCCGCTCTGTCTCCCACCGGCGCAAGCGCTCCGGTCGGTCGAGACTTCAGAGGTGGGTGAGGCATGTCGTGGCTCGCCAGTCGGCCGCCCCGCAAGTCGCGGCAATCGAGCCCGACGAATCCCTCTGCGGCCTGTTCGACTGGCTCCGCGGAGACCGCATCCGAGTGCGACAGCAGCGACCCAGCGGCTGAGATCCTGGCGGTCGATGGAACACACAGTCCTCCCGGTTTCCCTCGCGCTGATGGAGGCGCGGGTGGGGGTGACCCGTCGCATCCCCACGATGAGTATCTCCCCGAACCTCTCACGTCATTATAGCGAGAGGAGCTTCGCCGCCGAAACATGGACGCGCTCCACACTCCTATCGTCGGAGAGACCCCCGAGGCTCGGGCCTTGGAGGACGCGCGCTTGGCTAACTTGGCCGAGCGCACTCGACTGGAGAATCTCCAGCGAGCACTCGATGAGCAAGCGCGCCAGCGGGCTCCTGAGTCTAGTCGACGTCAGCTCTTCCCGCCGACGCAGGTATACCGTACCCCAGTTCAGAATTTGGCCGCCGCGGCCCGTATAGCAGAATCGATGCAGCCCTCCCAGTCGGAGGCTGGCAGGGGTTTGTTACAGATCAGAGCGTTGCTCCGGGCGGCGGGAAACCAGAATTCCACTGTTTCTCAGTCGCGGAATAGGATCCACAGTCGATCCGTCGCAACAGATACAGTCCAGTCGGCTCACAGCCCGCGGTCGCCCCCGAGGCATGAGGGACGTGGCGACCGGCATGATCAGTACAGAAGGAATGAGCAGTATGACCACCGATCCGATCATGATGATCGACGTCGAGTGCCAACCCCTCCCCCGAGGAGTGGGTCATATGCACCTCGACATCGAGATGACAGGCGCCCTCATAGCGTTGGGCAGAGGATTCCCGTCGACCCCAGGGACCCAGGCTTTGATGCGAGATCTGTCCTCGTTCAAGGCTTGGTTGACAGGAACAGGGCTCATCGGGAAGGCCAGAACAGAGATGCGCCCACCAGCACCAGAATACGTGTTTCAGGGCCAGAGTGTTTCAGTCGAGCCATCAGGGCCGCGGTGATTCCTCCCAACTTTCGGTTGGCGACTGGAGTCAGCAAGTTCACCGGTGAGTCTAAGCCTGACACTTGGCTCGAAGATTATCAAGTGGCTGTGCAGATTGGCGGTGGCAATGATGAGGTGGCTATGAAGCATTTGCCTCTTCTGTTAGAGGGCTCGGCCAGAGCGTGGCTGAATCAGTTAGCACCCAGCAGCATCTACACTTGGGAGGATCTCTCTCGAGTGTTTGTCACAACCTTTGAGGGAACATGCAAGCGACCTGCAGGCCTTACAGAATTGCGGTCTTGCATGCAGAAGCCGAGTGAAACTCTGAGGGATTACATCCAGAGGTGGATCACTTTGCATCACACAGTTGAGAACGTACCGGATCACCAAGCAGTTTGTGCCTTTAAAGAAGGCGTCAAGAACAGAGAGTTGAACCTGAAGTTCGGTCGGACCGGAGAAATGTCCCTGAATCGGATGATGGAAATCGCCACCAAATACGCTAACGGAGAAGATGAAGATCGACTCCGGAGTGGCAAGCAGAAAGCAGTCGCCCAGGAAACCGGGGGCAATTCCAGTCGGAAGCAGAAGTGGAAGGTCGAGCCAGCCGCCCCTGGGGAGGCCCTGGCCGCAACCCAGGGAAATTTCAAGGGAAAACCCAAAGGCCCCTGGAAGCCCAAGAAAGTCAAGGATCAAGATGGAAATGATGTTTTGGACCTGCCATGTCACATCCACACCAAGAAAGATGAGGAGGGTAATTTCATTTACCCAAAGCATACCACTCAACAGTGTCGGCTCCTGATCCAGCAGTTTCAGGGCAAACAACCCAAAGATAAAGAAAAAGAGTCGGACAGAGTCGAGGACAAGGAAGATAGCAACGACGGATACCCCCAAATCAATTCCACCCTGATGATTTTTGCTGATGTCGAAAGCAAAAGTCGACTGAAAGTCATTAACCGTGAGGTGAATATGGTTGCTCCAGCGACACCCAGTTATCTGAAGTGGTCTCAGACTGCCATCACATTCGACCAGTCCGATCACCCTACGCACATTGCCACCCCTGGGAGGCAAGCTTTGGTGGTCGACCCAGTTGTCGAAGGCACTCGACTGACCAAAGTCCTGATGGATGGTGGCAGTGGCCTGAACATATTGTATGCTGAAACATTGAAAGGGATGGGCATTCCGATGTCCAGGCTCAGTGCCAGCAACATGAGCTTCCATGGAGTCATTCCTGGAAAGAAAGCCGAGTCACTCGGCCAGATTGCTCTCGACGTGGTTTTCGGTGATTCAAAGAATTACCGCAGGGAAAAGTTGACATTTGAGGTTGTGGACTTCCAAAGTGCTTATCATGCTATTCTGGGCCGACCAGCTTATGCACGCTTCATGGCTCGACCATGCTACATGTATCTCAAGTTGAAGATGCCCGGCCCCAGAGGTGTGATCACCGTTACCGGCAATCGGAAGAAAGCAGAAGAGTGTTTTCAGAAAGGATCGAAGATTGCTGACGCTCAGATGGCAGTTGTTGAGCTACAAGAGTACCAGAAGACTGCTGATCCGAGTGAATTGCTACGAGCCAAGAAGCCTGCTTCAGAATCTGCTTTTCAGTCGTCCGGTGAAACTAAGCCAACTCACATTCACCCGACCGACCCCGACGCTGCTCCGACTCACATCTCGACGATGCTCGACTCCAAATAGGAAGAAGCGCTCATCCAGTTCCTCCATGAGAACTGGGACGTCTTCACATGGAAGCCTTCTGACATGCCTGGAGTTCCCAGGGGGCTGGTTGAGCACCGCCTACGAGTCGACCCGAAGTTCAAGCCTGTGAAAGAACATCTTCGACGGTCCGCCGTCCAGAAGAGGAAAGCCATTGGCAAGGAGGTGGCTCGGCTCTTAGCAGCGGAGTTCATCCGAGAGATTTACCACTCCGAGTGGCTCGCCAATGTCGTCATGGTCCCCAAGAAGGACAAGTCATTTCGCATGTGCATTGATTTCAAACATATCAACCGGGCCTACCCGAAAGATCATTTCCCTCTCCCTCGCATCGACCAAATAGTTGACTCGACTGCGGGGTGCGAGAGATTGTCTTTTCTAGATGCCTATTCCGGGTACCATCAGATCCGTCTGTATGGACCCGACGAGATCAAAACAGCTTTCATCACTCCCTTCGGATGCTTCTATTATGTCACCATGCTGTTCGGCCTCAAGAACGTCGGAGCCACGTTCATGAGAATGATTCAGAAGTGTTTACTCACTCAAATCAGTCGGAATGTGGAGGCATACATGGATGATATAGTGGTCAAGTCACGCAAAGGTTCCGACCTACGGACTGACCTTGCTGAAACCTTTGCCAACCTCAGGAGGTACGATATCAAGCTCAATCCATCAAAGTGCACATTCGGAGTTCCAGGTGGAAAGTTACTCGGTTTTCTCGTTTTCGAACGGGGGATCGACGCCAATCCTGAAAAAATTGGTACCATACTCCGGATGAAGCGTCCTGTGCATGTACACGATGTCCAGAAACTTACAGGTTGCTTGGCCGCTCTAAGTCGATTCATTTCTCGTCTCGGTGAAAAGGTGTTGCCTCTTTACCGACTGATGAAGAAGTCTGACAAGTTCGAGTGGACTCCAGAAGCTGACACAGCGTTTGCAGAGCTCAAAGCTCTGCTCTCCACCCAGCCGGTGCTTGCTGCCCCAATCAGCAAAGAGCCTCTGCTGCTTTACATTGCAGCCACAGGACAAGTTTTCAGTACAGTACTTACGGTCGAGCGGGAAGAAGAAGGAAAGGCCTTCAGAGTTTAGCGCCCAGTTTATTATGTGTCTGAAGTTTTGACCCCTTCAAAACAAAGATATCCTCACTACCAGAAGCTTGTATATGGGATTTATATGACCACGAAGAAGGTTGCACATTACTTCTCTGACCACTCCATTACAGTCGTCAGCGACGCCCCATTGTCAGAGATCCTGCACAACAGAGATGCAACTGGTCGAGTGGCTAAGTGGGCGATTGAACTCCTTCCCTTAGATATCAGGTTTGAAGCAAAGAAGGCTATCAAGTCCCAAGCAATCACAGATTTCGTCGCCGAGTGGATTGAACAGCAACTTCCGACTCAAGTCCACTCGGAGCACTGGACCATGTTCTTCGATGGATCTAAGATGCTGAATGGTTCCGGTGCTGGGGTAGTATTGGTCTCCCCCCGAGGAGATAAGCTCAGATATGTTCTCCAGATCCACTTCGATTCCTCCAATAATGAAGCAGAATATGAAGCACTCTTATATGGGTTGCGCATGGCCATTTCACTCGGCGTCCGGCGCCTCATGGTCTACGGCGACTCAGATTTGGTGGTTAATCAGGTGATGAAGGATTGGGACGTCAGAAGCCCAGCCATGGTTGGCTACTGCAACGCAGTAAGAAAGCTAGAAAAGAAATCCGAGGGGTTAGAGCTTCATCACATCCCCCGACTGAAAAATCAAGCAGCAGAAGCGATTCCCAGCAATGTGTTTTTGGAGCACATCCGCTCGCCGTCAGTCCAGGAGGATCCTTTCACAGAAGAAGCCCCACAACCGAAAAGTGCCACAGATCTGACTGAAGGCGAAGTTCCTGCTGTGGTCGACCTAATCATGGAAGTCTTGGCAATCACTCCCGACTGGACGATACCGTACATCGCGTATATCCTAAGGAAAGAACTCCCGGAGGACGAGGAAGAGGCTCGACAGATCGTCCGCCGATCCAAGGCCTTCACAGTCATAAAGGGACATTTATATAGAGAAAGCGCGACTGGAATCGGTCAGAAGTGCATAACACCAGAAGAGGGTCAGATAATCCTCAATGATATCCACTCAGGGACCTGTGGTCACCATGCGTCCTCTCGGACCATTGTGGCTAAAGCATACCGAGCGGGATTTTACTGGCCTAGAGAAAATGAGATGGCAAATGAAATAGTCGACAAGTGTGGAGGGTGCCAGTTCTACTCCAACATGTCACACAAGCCTGCATCAGCCCTGAAGACCATTCCACTCGTCTGGCCCTTTGCTGTCTGGGGACTGGACATGGTTGGCCCACTGAGAACAGGCAGAAGTGGTTTCACTCATGTGCTTGTGGCAGTCGACAAGTTTACCAAATGAATTGAAGCTAAGCCTATCAAGAATCTTGATGCTTGTACTACTATCAGTTTTGTATGAGGGCTAACATTCAGATATGGAGTCCCGCATAGCATCATCACTGACAATGGGTTAAACTTCGATTCGGACAAGTTCAGAGCTGTTTGCGCCTCTCAAGGCACTCAAGTCGACTATGCATCGGTCGCCCATCCCCAGTCGAATGGACAAGCTGAAAGAGCAAATGGTCTGATTCTCAAAGGACTAAAGCCTCGACTGATGCGTGATCTCAAGCACGCGGCAGGTGCTTGGGTCGACGAGCTTCCGTCAGTTCTGTGGGGATTGAGGACCACCCCGAACCGGTCGACTGGAAGAACTCCATTCTTTCTGGTTTATGGAGCCGAAGCAGTTCTGCCAAGTGATCTTCTTCACAACGCACCCCGAGTCAAACTTTATACCGAAGATGAAGCAGAACAAGCCCGGCAAGACGCAGTCGACCTCCTAGAAGAAGAAAGAGAGATGGTCATGATCAGATCGACCATTTATCAGCAAGACTTGCGTCGATTCCACGCCAGGAATGTCAAGAGTCGAGCCTTCCAAGAAGGGGATTTGGTCCTCCGAGTGGATCAACAGAAACCACACAAACTTGCTCCTACTTGGGAAGGCCCCTTCATCGTCACCAGAGTCCTCCACAATGGAGCATATCACCTCTACAATGTTGATCACCAGATCGACGAGCCACGAGCTTGGAATGCGGAACTACTCCGCCCCTTTTACACTTGAGTTCTCCCTTGGACGAGATGTAATAAGTAAAAATTTCCCGCAGTTCATTTTTATCAAAGACAAGAGTGTTCCAATAATTGCTGTCACTTTTGTTTGCGTGCGAAATCCCTCAGTGGGTGACTTAGCTGCGAATCCGTTTCGCCTAAGTTCGAAAAATCCTACCGAGTGGAGAGCCAGACTCCCACTCGGGGGCTTAGCTGCAGCCCAGTGCTTGCCTAAGTGTTTAAAATCCTACCGAGTGGAGAGCAAACCTCCCACTCGGGGGCTTAGCTGCAGTCCAGCACTCGCCTAAGTTCTCTCACTTAGAGACTTAGCTGCAGTCCGGCACTCGCCTAAGTTTGAAAAAAATCCTACCGAGTGGAGAGCAATCCTCCCACTCGGGGGCTTAGCTGCAGTCCAGTACTCGCCTAAGTTCTCCCACTTAGAGATTTAGCTGCAGTCAGGCACTCGCCTAAGTTTGAAAAAATTCCTACCGAGTGGAGAGCAATCCTCCCCACTCGGGGGCTTAGCTGCAGTCCAGTACTCGCCTA
>NC_041384.1:20171978-20182328 GCF_002162155.2 Triticum dicoccoides
TCCCACTCAGGGGCTTAGTTGCAGTCTAGCACTCGCCTAAGTTCTCTCACTTAGAGACTTAGCTGCAGTCCGGCACTCGCCTAAGTTTGAAAAAATCCTACCGAGTGGAGAGCGACCCTCCCACTCGGGGGCTTAGCTGCAGTCCAGCACTCGCCTAAGTTCTCTCACTTAGATACTTAGCTACGGTCCGGCACTCGCCTAAGTTTGAAAAAAATCCTACCGAGTGGAGAGCGATCCTCCCACTCGGGGGCTTAGCTGCAGCCCAGCGCTCGCCTAAGCGTTTAAAAATCCTACCGAGTGGAGAGCAAACCTCTCACTCGGAGGCTTAGCTGCAGCCCAGCGCTCGCCTAAGTGTTTAAAAATCCTACCGAGTGGAGAGCAAACCTCTCACTCGGAGGCTTAGCTGCAGCCCAGTGCTCGCCTAAGTACAAGACACGACCCAATCCGCGAGTCGACTGCTACCTTCCCCTTCGGAGCTGCGCCACAAATACAAGGTTATTCCAAGTGAAGATCAAGATCCACTCGACGAATCAAACCATGAAGATATTCAACGAGAAATCAAGATCAGATAAAGCCTAAAAGGTCCCAGACCTCAGATCAAAGTACTCAAGCCCTCAGCTCGACGGAGTTTAACGGTTACAAATCCACTCGGCATTCCGAGGCAAATTTAAAGTGGAGCTTAAAAGTTTTTCACTCCTCAGGTGGAGGACTGGAAGGGGCGACGAACTCGTCCAAGTCGATCACGTCTGCAATACGGGTGGCAGCAGCGATGAAAGTCGCCATGAAATCTTGAAAGTTGTGCTTCCTGGTATTGGCAACTTGGATGGCGGCCAGCTTCTCTTCTCGCACCTCCTTGCAATGGACGCGGACCAGAGACAGAGCCACATCAGCGCCACACCGAGCAGAGGACTTCTTCCACTCCTGCACTCGGTCAGGGATTCCGTTAAGTCAAGTCATCAGAGACTCGAGATTGTTTTGGAGCGTAGCCTCTGGCCAAAGTGCCGGGTCGATCCGTGACAAGGCAACCTTCAGTCGAGCCAAGTAGTCCACGACGCCGTCAATACGAGATTCCAGTCGGAGAAGATTCATGGCAGCTTCATCTTTCACGGGAGAGTTGATTGGATCCAAGCCTGTTTCGATCCGCCCAGTCTCCTCTTCAAAGTTCTGGCAAAGCTCTGCATACACAATCCAAGGATAAGTCAATTTTTATAGACTGAGTCGACACAAAAAAAAACCAGTCGGAACTGAATGTGCACCTTCAAGCTTGGTGTACAACTTCTTGGCGAGGCTCCTCAAGTAGCTCTCCAGGTCGTCCCTCCTATGAGCGATGCCTTCCATCTTCTCGCTCAGGGTGAGGTTCTCCTTCTTCCAACGTGTACACTCCCGGTTGGCTTCATTCAGAGCGGTCTTCAGCTTGGCATTCTCTTCTTCCAATTGGCCGACCGAAGCCAGCTTCTGTTCGGCCAGAGCGGTCTTGTCGTCAGCCTCCTTACGGGCAGCAGCCAAGTCCCGATCCTTCTTCGCCAGAGCTTCGCTCAGTTTTTCTGAAAAGAAGTGATGATTGACTCGGAAATAGCAGAAGGGTACTCAAGCCTAAAAATTAACCAGTCAACAAAGTCGTCTTACCTGCGGCGCCGTCTCTGACCTTCTGCAGCTCTGTTCTGGCCAGCTCCAGATCAAGGTTCAGTTGAATCTTCTGCTTCTCCAACTCAGTATAGCGAGCTACAAGTTCGCAGGATTTCTGTAAAAGAAAAATCAGTCGACAGACGTCCAAGATAAGTTGCTTCCGAGTAACTAAGAGACAATGAAGACGCTTCTAAGACCACAGCCGAATCAAAAACATTCGACAGTAGTCTCGGGGACTACACCCAGTGGGTGCACTCAGCGTGCCCCCACTGGTTCGACCAAAAAAAAGAAGTCGACTGCCCGCAGTCGACCGGATACCGTTCCATTCGACATGGCCCGACCAGACCGAATGAAGAAACACAGCTACAACAACTCAATATAAAGACTACAGTCGACTGCCAGCAGTCCACTGTAGTCTCGGGGACTACACCCAGTGGGTGCACTTAGCGTGCCCCCACTCGTCCAAGAATTGGCAGACACACCCAGTGGGTGTACAGATACAGATACAAAAGATCTTCGGAAAAGAGACTCTTCAAACAGCATATCATAACAGACCAAGTGTTGAGTCGACTGACCTGGACGTTGCTCTGAAGAGCCGAACTCTCGTCATAGGCTACTTGGCTGGCCTCCCGAGCCATCTTCACTTGCTCCATCATGATCCCCGCCTGGCGTATAGCCTCCTTTGCAGCAGCCGCTTGGTCCCCAGGGACGGGGTACGTAGCAAAAAGCGAAGGTGGATCCGCAGTCGACGCCGAAGGCTGCACGCTCGTCAGAGGAATGGAGAAAGTCACAGAAGCCCGAGTGGTGTCACCACCATCCCGAGCCATGGCCTCAGACGCCGGAGCAGGTTGGGGGGTCTTGTCAGCCGTCGACCTCTTGTTCCTCCTCATTCTCAGCGGTTCGTTGTCGTCGTCATCCGGGAGGTCGACAACATGAGGAGGAGCTACAAGCAAAACATTCAATCGACCAGAGTTGCAATAAATGTTCAGTCGACTCAAAGCGGAACGTCAGTAATCGTACCAGGGTTGGAGGTAACAGCATCCTCTATCTCTTGGTCGTCGTCCTTGGTAGAGACCTCAGAAGTAGCACCGCTGCAAATCTCGAAAGTCAGTCAGTTGGCTCAGTGAATCGACCAAGGATCCGTCCACGGTCGACAAAGGAAAGCAAGTTTTATTATTACCCAGAAATGGTGGGGACGGCCATCTTCATCTTGGGCAGAGCCTTGGGCGGCTTGGACGGCGCTGCGCGCGGGTGCTTGGGAGCCTTTCCAGTCAGCGTAGGAGAAGAGGTCCGAGGGCGTTTCGACGACTGCCCAACAGGAGCAGTCGCACTACCACGCTCCCTCGCTGGATCGTGCGTGAGCTTGGATCGCCCCTCCGGGCGGGGGGGTTCAACCTCCTCCTCCTCCTCTTTGCTGGAGTCGACATCGTCGCCTCCCTCTCCTTCACCGTCGGACTCCCACTCGCCTTGATCGTCCCCGCTCTCACCTCCGCTCGCCTCCCCTTCCTTAATTGGCCCCTGTGCCCCATTGGGCGTCGAGTACATCTCAGTAGTCGCCTGAAAAACAACAGACAAGACAAAGGTCAATCGACCAACTCAAAGAAGACCAATGAAGAAAAACAAGATCTCAGTCAGGAGCATAGAGACATACCTGGTCCACGTCGTACGAGTTGTCGAGTGGAATTACCCTCCTGGCTCCTCAGGGGTTGTCCTTGTTTTCTGTGATGCTCGACAGCCACCCCTCCAGCATCTCATCAGTAACCTCCTCCGAGTGGATCTGAGTGGTGTCGTTAAGACCCGAGTACAGCCACATCGGATGGTCACGATCCTAGAGCGGTTGGATGCGCCTCTGGAGGAAGACCTCCAACAAATCCATGCCCGTCACGCCCTCACGGACAAGCTCAACCACTCGACCGGCCAGCACTTTGACTTGGGCCCTTTCCTCCGGCGTCACTTTCAGAGAAGCAGATTTTTCAGCTCGGTCGAGTGAGAAAGGGGGGAGACCAGTTGACTGTCCTGGGGTCGCCTGGTCCTGACAGTAGAACCAGGTCGCCTGCCAGCCACGGACTGACTCCGGGAAAGTAATGGATGGAAAACAGCTCTTCCCCCTCATCTGGATCGCCAAGCCCCCGCACAACTGGATCACCTGCGTCCTCTCGTCACTCGACTTGGCCTTCTTGACCGATTGAGAACGGCAAGTAAAGATGTGCTTGAAAAGTCCCCAATGGGGGCGGCAACCCAAGAAAGCCTCACACATGGAAATGAAAGCGGCAAGGTATACAATGGAGTTGGGAGTAAAGTGGTGGAGCTGCGCTCCGAAGAAGTTCAAGAAGCTCCGGAAAAAAGGATGGGGCGGCAGAGAAAACCCTCGGTCGATGTGGGTGGCTAGGAGCACGCACTCACCATCGTGGGGTTGAGATTCGATCTCTCTCCCCGGAAGACGCGCAGCCTCGTGGGGAATGACTCCCCCCTCGACCATGTCGTCGAGATCCTCTTGCCGGATCACTGACGGCATCCAATCGCCTTGGATCCAGCCCTTGGGCAGAGCAGACCTTGAGGAGGATCCGCCCCGAGCAAATCTTTTCCCCTTCCCCTGCGCCGCCGCCTTCTTCACGCGCTCCAGAGCGGAGGTCTTGCCCTTCGTCATCGTCGCCGGCGAAGTCTCGCACGGGCCTGCTGCGCTGGGGCGAGAACGGAGGTGGCGGAAGGACTTGCAAAGGGAGAGAGGAAGAAGAAAGGAGGAGAAGAGAGCGCACTGCTTGGAAACCCCGAGCCGGCGATTTATAAGGGGCCGCTCCCGAGTGGCTGACTGGTAGGCCCAAACTATCCAGTCAAATCCCGCAGCGGACGCGCGCGCAGTACGTGGCGAAAAAGGCAACGCGGGGATCGAGGAGCTTCCGCTTTATCGCTTCCGATTACTGCGGCCGCTCCCGTCCCGCGCGCTTCCCAAAATCCAAAATCCCACGACATCCGCGGGCTGCAGAACAACTTGTCAAAACGGAAGACCCCGCCCGCGCCAACGCTCGGTATGTCACAGATAAAGAAATTCACTCGACGAAAGGCCTGGAATGGATCAAGGCGACTGAAAAAGGCTGGCAACGTCATCCGTGACGATTGACCCAAAACGAGGCGCTCACGTAGCCCAAAGAACCAGTCGGAAAGATCTCCAACTCTTTCCCCACTCTAACCTCGATCCATTCGGGGGCTAATGATGAAGCCATGTACCTAGGGTAGGGGCACGGACCTGTCCAAGGAGCCCTACCCTAGGACATCCCTAGGAAGAAGTCACCTTTCAATCGACTTGAAGGTATCCCACTCGACGGGTTCAAGACACTCGACCAAGAAGCTATCACTCGACCATGAAGCCAACCACTCGACCGCCAGGAGACCTAAAGTCACTCTGCAGGCAAACGGTCGGCTATCGAGTAGTCTTTATGTTCATTATTGCACTTTATTAGGGGCGTTACCAGTAACGCCCAACCTTAAATGTACCTTAAACCCTGCATTACTGAGGGCAGGAGGGGGCCGGCGAACTCTATATAAGCCACCCCCCTCCTCAGTATGAAGGGTTCGCACCCCTGTTATTCACACGCCAGTAATCCAGTCGACCGCCTCCGGGCACCGAGACGTAGGGCTATTACTTCCTCCGCGAAGGGGCTGAACTCGTACATCTTGGTGTGTTTACAACTTCCCAATAGCTGAGATCTAGCCTCTCCATACTTACCCCCCTACATCACTGTCAGAGTTAGAACCACGACATGGGGAGCATACAAAATCTGCAAAATAGGGAGGTTAGAAGATGATAATTTCATTAATAGTTCGGTACACACAGTACTTTATAGATGGTTTCTCACATATCTAAATGCCGCATTTCTTGGTTCATACGTAGCAAAAATTCCTTGCAATATTTTCTAGAACCAGGAACAATCACTGCATTGTGAATGTTGCATTTCTGTTTCTCTCACGCAGCTTCAGAAGGAAATCGCGGATCATGAGCTTGCGGAGCAGATGGAGGAGCCCATGGCCCAGCAGCTGGAAGCGGACATCAATGCTCTGGTTTATAACAAGCAGCAACTGGCCCTGCGAGCAAAAGCCACTATCCATCAATGACAAGAAAGAGGAGATCCAAAGGAAGGTGTGCCGATTCCTACCATGTGTCATCATGATTTCTTTTATTTCTTCTGTGAGCCCAAAACTCTATTATGGTAATATGATTACGTTCAATTTGGTTGAAACATGGCATGGCATATGATTAGTAATTTAGGTTCTGTTTGTGACATTGCATTCGTCAGAATCTAGGTTTACTTGAACCTCTGCTTCAGCTGCTAAACTGTCTTATACCATTGTAGAATTCTTATAATGATTCTACAGCGTCGCAAAGGCCTTCTGTTCATTGTAAATTTCTCAAAGCTTCATATACAATTAAGTTAATTAGAACGATGTCTTCCTGTAGTATCGCTTTCCATCCAAAAACTGATTATTTTTTGTGGATTTCTGGCATCATGAGTTTCAAATAAAGGATAATCCATACCTAGAGCCAAGCATGCTACATGGTCTATGAGTTTCTGATCAAAATACATCATGCATTGTCATACCAGGTCGAATATAAGACAGCTTTGCATAGTTGTGGTGTAATCAATTCAGCCTTGTGCGTTTGGCGTGGCATCGATCCTGGTCTTGTAGATCAAAGCTAGAGCTACTTTGTTAAAAACCTTCCCTCTAATTTACGGAGGGGGGATGAAGCAGGAAATCTACAGTTTACCATCTGCAAAGTGAATTCTCTGCACAGTCTGTTGAAACTACTTTTATATCCACCATTTAATCTTGCGTCTTGACATCTGCTTGTCACCGATTGGTATTCGGCTATACCTTATGAATGAGGCTCTTGAACGCCTGATATATTGCTCTCGCTAACTTAAGCTGATAGTTTGATATTCTGCTCAAAAAGCAACAACTCACTGCATAATGTTATATTTGTTGCGTTTTTACTGCTGCATGTGACCCAGGCTGATTTTGAGACTTCTAAACATTCCCAAGAAAGCTCTAAATTGATGTCCAAATCAGTAAACTCGCCAGAAAAAATTCAGGTGGCTAGGCACAAATCTATCAAGGGATTAGAGGGCTAAGACAGGAATCAGTAAAATTCAGAGTTTCGAATCTAAGTGAACACCTGTTATTGCTGCAACTCCCCTGCATCAACTAACAGTCTAATACATGCCCTATGGTAGCATATATTGAGTGATTCAACTCTGTTACTGCCTTACTCCTTACTGCAGCCATTACAACAAAATATGCAGATTATAAAACATGCAAGGAAAAAAGGGAGAGCTGCTATTGTGACACTGCACTGCTCAAAGTAAATTGATTCATATGAACCTCCATGGGCAGTGCCCACCATGATTTAGAGAAGTATTCGGCAGTTGGAAAAGGTAGGATGCATCGTACTTGGTCGGATCTGGAACGGTTGGCCCTTGCCGGCGCAGACGAAGCGGATCCGTGTCGATAGTGTCATGCCTCCGCATGACGGTGGTTCTTGTTGAGCTACTTTTGGCGCCGCCGGCAGCACCCTCCAACACATACTCGTCCTCCCTACTGGCTATCTCCATGGATTCAGATTGAGAAGAGAAAGGGGTAGGAAACGAGGCGGCAGAGAGGGGTCGGGGGTGAGGGAAGGGGAAGAAAGGAGGCGACTTGCCTGGGTCGAGAGAAGGTCTGGACGATTGGATGTCGAGTTTGCTTCCTTCTTCGGTGGTTGGCGTCGGAGGACCTGGGCATGGGCCGATGGGGCGAGGCAGTGGCGGCAGCAACCCTAGCGTGCGCCGAGGGAGAACGGGTGGGTGCGATTTCCTCCTCTCTCGTTTTCTTCTGGACAAAGCAAACAACGCGTTGGGGCAGCAAAGGTCAAACCACCGATTTTTTTTCTCTCTAGCTAATCTGACGTGGACTGCACGAGAGCACGCCCCGGATGCGCAGCTGAATGTGTTTAATAAAAATATAGTTCGTAGTAGTTTAGAGAGACGGTGGCCATCCGCATGACTCTGCCTCATCGAGTGGCGATCAAAGCACAGATGATAAAAATAAACAAAACACACAAACTGGTTCGACGCAAGCGATGATCGCTTTATTCTGATTTTTAGATTTTCAAAATTTCTGTCGGAGCAAGTAAAGTGCTTGATAGATTATTATTTTTCAGAACTCGTTGGTCTGTATTTACAAAAATCATCTGGTCGCATGAACCAAAGAGAAAAATGAAGTAACCTATGCTATGAGCTTCCATATTTAATTTCCTCCGCACGAGGAGAAGTTGAGGCCCGGTGAGTGCCGACTGGAAAAAGACTTTCCGTGTAAGGTATAAGGTTGAAGAAGTACACATCCTTCCAAGCAGGCTCAAGTTCAACTAACCCATGACGTTGGTATCTCAGCCTATTCAATTCACAAGCATTTGTCAGCTCACGTGTCTGCAGATCATAGAGGCAGTGCATGACATTGGACCGTAGCATCAGCATGCCCGGAAGAAGAGCGATTGGCTGGCACGGGCCCATCCCATGCTACGTGTACCGCGGTTCCCACACAGAGCTGGCCCCGTCTTCCACCAGCGACCAGACCATCACTAGCCGATGCACGTCACTAGTCTCATTGACGCTGTAACTGGTTAGACACAACTCCTCATGCAACACACTCAAGTTCAAGTGTTCAACATCTTTGTTGCCGCCATCGATCCCGAGGTCCGACAGATCAGAAGGCAAATGGATGACGCTCAACGCCTCATCATCCAAGCCGAAGCGGAGGAGGCGGCGTGGGTGCGGCTCCAGGTTGGTATCGATGTCGGCGATCCAGTACACACCCCCATTCACAGATTGCGCGGTCACCCATGGATAGGCGTGGTGCCACCGATCCGCCGTGATTTCTCTCCATCAAGGAGGAACATGGTCACCCACGGTGCACACCTCCACCCCGTTGTAGAATTTATTGTCTCTCAAACGAATGAAGAACTAGACCACCTTGTACATGCCACAACGAAGATCACGGCCTAACCCAATGATGCGTTGGGAAGGGGGGGGAAGGTTCGCCTTGGTGTCTGTGGGGACAAGCACCAGGCCTTCACAATGGGGGGAAGAAGCAAGCGAAGTGAAACTCGTCCCTACTGTGCACGAGCCAAGCCTCAGAGGCGCCTTGCTGCCACTGCTATAACTCAATGTATCATTTGATGTCGCGATCCAGGCAGTGTCGGGTGATGAAAAAGGATGGGTTCTGCTTCCATCTACAGGCGGATATCTTAAGGTGCCGGTCGGACCAAGGAGGGGGCGGATGTGGTTGTGCCTGATTGTATCAATCCATCGAACCAGCTTTGAACCGTTGATTTGTTCTTCATCCCACGATCCGTATGACTCTTTATTCTTTTTCCATGCACGGTCCGGTTAATCGCAACAACCACGAATCAACACGTACACCCACCTCGTGGCAGCCAAGACTAGCTAGTAGTTTACACGGACGGGTGGCTCGTCTCTCACTCCATGGAATGCTACACATACATCGGTTTACATGAGTTTTACAAACAGATGGGTTATGATTGGAGGTTAAGGGCATCTCCAACAGGTTGTATATTAGTTTTGTTAGTAAAATATCCAGGTCATCAACCAACAAGCTATCATACAACTACTCCAACAGGTTGTATGTAAACTATCCAAAGATGGTGAGACAATAAATGTGATTGCTCTCTATTTCACCTTGGAGCTTGTGCAAAGGTTGTTGGTTAATCTACATACAACTTTGCTCTCTCTCCATATTTAATACATGCCACATCATCACTATGTCCTAGGTGGCAAAT
Organism: Triticum dicoccoides; assembly: GCF_002162155.2. Lineage (NCBI taxonomy): Eukaryota > Viridiplantae > Streptophyta > Magnoliopsida > Poales > Poaceae > Triticum > Triticum dicoccoides. The sequence continues at coordinate 20,181,433 of NC_041384.1, forward strand.
TTACCAACACCTATCTCACAACTGTTGGAGATGCCCTAAGGGGGAGGAGGGGCCCACTCCCATGAAAATCAGGGGAAGAGTGTATGTTTAGCATTAGGGCGCTTATAGGCGTCGGCGCACCGACCGAGCATTTCGGCCGGTCCAGCCCAGGCCATCGGATTTGAGCCACGCAGCCGTCGGATCCAGGCAAAAAAAAACAGATCACCCCCAACTTCTTCTTCCTCGGGCAGTCGGCCTGGATCCGCGTCTCCCGCTCGGGGAGCACGACACCGCGCCTCCTGTCCCCTCCGGTGGTCGTCCCCGTCGTCAGTCCCCACCCTCGCCGGTCTTCCACGTTGCCCGTTGGATCCCGCCCTTGCCGGCCATCCTTGTCACCGGTCCCCCACCCTCCCAGTCTCGTTGTCGCCTCGAACCATGCAACTGCTCCACCTGCTGTTGCAGCTCTTGACGACGACCTTTGTAGCTCCGCTGCCCTCGCCATTGATGCTCGCTGCAGGAAAATACGTCGCCGCCAGCCGCGAGTCAATCAACGCCATTTGAATGGCTGTAGCAAAAAACTCCAATGGTAGTAGCAAAATCCTGCTACGGTTGCAGCAAAAATATCATTGTCGTCCTCACGAGGTCGCAGCTCTGCATGATGGATGTAGCAAAAAGCTTTGCCGGTAGTAGCAAAATTCAACTACGGTTGCAGCTTCCCCTTGTTGTGAAGTGCCATTGAAGCTTTCTATGTCCATGGTTGAAGCTTTTTTCAACGACCGTTGAAGCTTTTCTAGGTGACGGTTGCAACACTTGTATACGCGGGAGGATCTGGGCATGGCGGCAGGCAGCCATGGCGGCCGACCGCGAGTCAATCAACGCCATTTGAATGGATGTAGCAAAAAACTCCAACGGTAGTA
>NC_041384.1:20183191-20189754 GCF_002162155.2 Triticum dicoccoides
ATGGCGGCCGGCGAGGGAGCGCCTGCCCGCCGGCGATGTAGCTCATGGTGGCCCAGTCGCTGTCCGATGGGGGAGGGGGGAGGGGAGGGAGAGGGAAGGGCGCGCGCGTAAGGCTGAAGGTAGGGGATGAAGACGCTGAAAAAAGGCGGGGCGCGTTTTGCCAGCGTGGCGTGCAAACCGGCCGAAAGTTGGACCGGCGCACCGCATCCAAACATTTACCTTAGCATTATTGGATGGAATCCCCACCTAACTTAAAGGAAAAAGTCTAAAAAAACCCTGAATTCGTATTCCAAGTCTGAATCAAACCTTAAACTCCCAATCCCTGAAATTGTCACCCTGTACTTTATAATCCCGGCTTATCTTGGCTGATTTGTGCTAAAACTTCATTTGCGCTTCGGGACTGCTGGCATGTGACGGATTGGGTTGGAAACTTGGAATAAGACCCCACGTAGGACTGACGTCGGGCCCTGCTGGATCGCTGCAATCGCCAATCTGGGCCGTTGTCTGGGCCGTGAAGAAAAAGAATGCCTGGGCCGCTCGGTGTGGAAAGAAATTAGTGTTCGAGGAGGGGAGGGGAGGCGGGCGGCGATAGAGCAATCGCCAATGGCGTCGTCCTATGGTTCATCGTACTCAGACGGAGGGCGCCGTCGTAGGGCACCATCCAGGTCGCCGGTGCCCTATCGAGAGGACCCGATGGCATACCAGTCGTCGAGGCCATGCTACTGCAAGCCGCCGAAAAAGGCAGCCCGTTGGATTTCCTGGAGCGACAAAAATCCTGGAAGAAGATACTATTGCTGCATGCTCAGGATTGTAAGATCCTCATCTTCCTCCTTTAAACTGAATTTCTTCATTCCTTTTTGAGATTTCCCATTTTTTTATTGTTTGGAACTGTTGTCTATCTTGATTCAGACCAATGGCATGGCTAGAACAGGGAAGGAGAAGTGGAGCAGAGGCTGTACTGGCACAACAAATTCATGAGAAGAATGAAGAAATTAAAGGAATATTGGCTAGGTCTAAAAGGATGGAGAGAAGTGCAATGTATAACAGTGTAACAGTGTAGTTGTTGGTCTATTTGCAGGATTTCTGCTAGGTAGAGGATCAATGTAATGGTTGGATGATGTAATGGCAGGATCCATGTTTTGTAGAGTACATTTGTGTCATCTGCCAGTGATATTAATTCCTTTTGTGCACTTTCAAATATTTGTGATGATTATGAGTGCAAATTTTCCTCTTCTCTCCAGTTGCTTGGGCACTTTAAATTTTGTGTCCTTTTGATTGGATTGTTTAGACAGTTGGTCTGCAAAAAAATTACAGCTGCACTGTAATTTTTTTTGGCAGAATTCAGATAGCTCACAGTAGCTATGTGCCAGCCTTTTCTTCTTTGGAATTTGAGCTGCTCTGTAATTTTTTTGGCAGAATTCAAATAGCTCACAGTAGCTATGTGCCAGCCTTTTCTTCTTTGGAATTTGACAGATTTAGAGTAGCAAACAATAGCAGGTCATGGCACAGATTTAAAGGGAAGTGGCAGAGTACCAAACATCACATTACCAAGATAAGTTCGTACACGATCAGTGCATCCAGGTCAAGTTCAACACAAATAATAGTGCATACACCAGTAGTTCAACCAAAAGGACTAAACCATAAGTTCAACCAAACAGGACAGATGACCAGTTTAACAATACTGACATACTAACATGACCAGAAAGCACAAGTCTAGCAAGATCACTTCTTTGCTTTTTTCTTGGCTTGCAAATTATGTTTTTTAGGAATCTCCCTCTTCTCTCCACTTGCTTGGCCAGTTGCTTTTCCTTTGCAGTTATCCTGTTGTCTTGCTCTGATCTGAGCATCAGTGTGTGCTTGCTGTTGGAAAAAACAATGCCTTAATATATGAAAAATGCATAAGAAAGGAAATGCATAATCATTACAAGAAATGCATAATTAATGATAAATCTGCAGAATTATATACCTCAGTTTCCTTCATTTTCCTCCCTGTTTTCTTCAAAAAGGCATTCTTTTTCTTCCCTTTTTCTGGATTTTTGTGGCAACCTGTCTTATTGTGGCCTTTGCTGCCACACATACTGCAAGTTATCTTAATCCCATGTTTTGACATCTTATTTCCTTTTGATGCTTCTCCTTCTTCCCTCCTCCTGTCATTCTTCCTAGGCCTACCAGGCATGCTAACATATCCTGGAGCTTGTGGTCTGGGATTCTGAGAAATAGGCCACCTTTCCTCACCTTCAACTGGTTGCAAACAATGCTCATATATTTTCTTGAACTGCTCAACTGAGCAACACTTTTCAATGAAATCTTCAATTCTTCTACCAGACTTATATATAGCACTTATAGCATGGCAGCAAGGTAGGCCTGCAAGCTGTAAGTACCCACAAGAGCATGTCCTCTTCTCTAAATTTACTGTATAGGTCCTTCCTCTTCCACTGACATGCTTAACCTCAAATCCCTCTTTCCCATTCCAGAGCACGTCACAAAATTGAGTCAATTTGATGCTCACCTTAAGCTTTTTAAAGATATTTGGGCAAATTGGATTGTTAGTCCACTTCTCAGATTTTTCTCTGTTTTCTTGTACCCTCTTTGTCATTTTCTGTCTAACCTTTTCCAACATAGATATGCAAGGATAGAATCTGGCCTCAATGATTGCATTGTTGAATGACTCACAGAGGTTATTGTCCACTGAGTCACATAGTGAACCAACAAGGAAAAAAGCTCTTGCCCAATGCTTAGGCTCTGTTTTCATTATGTCCATTGCCCCTTCAGGTGTGTCTTGAGCTAACTTTGCTTTTCTATACATGAAATCTTCTCTGTTTGCAGCCTTTGCTATAGGCCAAAACTTCTTTTGTAGAGCATGCTCTCTATGTTTTTTTCTCCAGTTAGCATATATGTGTCTAGCACACATCATGTGTTGTGCCTTTGGCAGATAATCTTGCATGCTGCTGCTTAAACCCTACATGATAATTGTATGCAAATTAAACCATACTACCACTCATAAATTGATAAAGAAATGTGCTATAAAATAAGTACATCAGGTCGTGCTCTGTCGAGGCGACCAAACATCATGACTAAAAAATGCTATAAAATAAGTAGACTAGGTCGTGCTCCGTCGAGGCGACCAGACATCATGACTAAAGTATGCTATAAAATAAGTAGACTAGGTCGTGCTCCGTCGAGGCGACCAAACAACAATAATTAACAACATGGTCATAAAGATCATAAATTACCTTTTGTTGATCAGAAATGAACACCCAGCCTTCACCTTGATTGTTTATGTCCAAGTCTTTGATAAGAAGTCCAATAAACCATTCCCAACTTTTTGTTGTTTCTTGCTCTACTATTGCCCAAGCAATTGGGTACATTTGGTTGTTAGCATCCCTACCAACAGCACAAAGGAGCTCACCTTGACATGCTCCTTTAAAGAAGCAACCATCAAGGCCAATCACCCTTCTACATGCTTTAAAACCCTTTTTCATAGCATTGAAACACACATAGAATCTCTGGAATATATTTTGGTCCATATATTCAGGATCCAATCCAACAAGTATGGTACTGCCAGGATTGCTTCTCAGCAATTCTAGCTGGTAGTCAAAGACCTTAGTGTACTCCTCTTTCATCCCTTCTAATAGCTTCTGTGACACTATCTTCTTTGCAGCCTTGCACTTTGATGTTGATACATCAGCAAAGAAATCCTTCAAAACAGTGGCCTTAATGCTGTCAATCTTCCAAGTGGGGTTGGCCCTTAAGATATCCTCATATCTTCTAGCAATCACTTTAGCAGTTACAAGGTGATTGTCCCTGTTTGGAGCACACATATGTTCACTCTCATATGTCAAAACCTGAAATCTGGAACACCTGCTTGTCTTTGCTCCATAAATGAGCCATGGACATCCTGGCCAACCACACTTGGCCCTAATCCTTTCATCCTCTGACTTCATGAAAATAATACTTCTTTTTGTGAGCAGTCCATATTTTATTAGTGCTTTTTTCATCTGATTCTTGCTCCTGAACACCATCCCTAAACAGAAAGTAGGAATCTCTGTCTTTGGGTTATACCTGATGAATTGGCTCTTCCTCCTAACAATATGGCCATCATCATTTGTTTGATCATCATATGAGTAGTCCTCATCATCTAAGTCGAAGTAATCTTCTCCTATCACTTCTTCCACATTTGCCACTAGATCAATTGGAACAACACCTGAAGGATTACTTTCAACCCACCTCTTAGAGGCTCTGATTTTCTTCTTAAAGGCATTTGCTTGTTCCCTTAGTTCCACATCAGCATCGCTATCTGAATCTTCAGAACCACTGTCATCATGTACTGCCTCTTCTTATACTTGTTGGATTTTGGCTGTTGAGTTCCTGCTATAGTGATTGCAGCAGCAGTACCACCTTGTGATGCAGGATCTAGTACCTGAGAGCTGCCGGATATGAGATCTGCGCACACATTCACTTGAGAGCATTGCCCTATATCATCCCTCTGTTTCTTTAGAAACTTATGTTTTGTAGGGCTACTAAGTATTTCAGTTATCACTCCTCTCTAATTTGGTACAAGCACATGATCATCTTCTGCAGTTATAATACAGTCAGGTGCAGTATCACTTTCTTCATCAGCATCAATACCTATCTCATCCTCAAAGTCACTAACACTGTCTTCACTGCCACTTTGATTATCCTGCTCCCCAAAATATTCCACATAAACCTCAGCTACTCCACCATCAGTAGTGTATTCTGACATCTTCATACAACCAACATCATCAGAGAGAAATAACAAGCCATTCACTAGTTCTTTACCAGGCAATAGAAAGTAATTTTTCATACTTCCTTTACAAGTTACGTGATCACTAAGAAAGCCTTTGACCTCAGGTAGGGATACTTTGTCCCTCTCTAACTCTGACATTGCCTCATCCCCACCAACATAATCCAAATTTGGCCCAATTCGAACAAATTGCCCACCAAAATGAAACCGCACAGTCAATTTCTCACTTGGATCCATGGTCACAACACAAACCCTAGCCTGCATTGCCACAAATTTTTTCCAACAATCAACGAGGAATACAACTAATCCAAACTAAATTGAAGATCAAATCCAACTTTTTCGCACAAACAGAAAGACCTACAAACCTAAAAATTTCAGAGCTCACAACCCTAACTAGAGCCTGTGATTGGCGGCAGATGCAACTACCAGAAGAATGCAAGACATGGATGAGGATTACCGATGTTTCCACCAGCCGTTGCGATCATCTTGCTATCCTCGATATCAGTCCCCGATCGCCATTGCCGCCGCACAGGAAGGGGAAGGAGAAGGGACAGGAAGGGGAACCGTCAAGGGAGGCAGCAGTTTGGTGATGAGGTTTAAGAGTTGCGATGGTAGGGCCCGTGGTCAGTCCAGCTGGTGAGTATTTTCCGTCCCAAATCTGCCACATACGCAAACCCGCTCAACACAAACGAGTACTCGCACAAATCAGCCGGGATAAGCCGGGATTATAAAGTACAGGGTGGCAATTTCAGGGATTGGGAGTTTAAGGTTTGATTCGGACTTCGAATACGAATTCAGGTTTTTTTTAGACTTTTCCCTAACTTAAACACAGGCACAACACGTACGTCCTCCTTCCTTGCCCGTCGCCCGCCTCGGATTCCGGCTGGCCTGTACAGTTTCACGGCGTGGCGTGGCGGCTTCCGCTGTCCTGTTTGCTGGGCTGGGCCTCAAGCTTAAGCTTCCCGTCACCCTTCCTGAGCAAAAACATCAAGGCCCAAAGGGGAGGCCACGACTGGGCCGCCCATTTAACGCTCACGGTCACGACCGATGCACTGTGTCGTGTAGCAGTCTTTTTTAGATGGTACTTTTAAATTTCGATTTTTCTAGAAAATACGATTTTTTTATAAAAGATAGTGTTTTTTGGAAAATGCGAACAGTTTTTGTAATTTCTGAACATTTTTTAAAGGCGAGCATTTTTTAATTTATGAACAAATTTTGAAAACACAAACATTTTATGAAATTCCCAAACTTGTTTGGTTTCCTTTCGTGCTCTTGTTCTTCTTTCCGTTTGTTCGACGATGCAAGAACGATTTGATAACCTGTCATTGTGAGGACTGTACGTGTCTCTAGCCATTATTATTTGACGGCTCGTTCGGTTTACAGGATTTCGGTAGGAAAAGCAAATGGTTAGAATGAGATTCCAATTCAAATCCTTAGAAAATTTCCATGAGGTCTCACGTAATAATGCTAAGAATGCTCCTCGGGAATGAACAAAATAATCCTGCAAGGAATGAGGTCAATATAGACACAATCCTCTGAAATCTTGTACCTATGTTCTGTGAAACAAATTCTACACAGATGAAAAATTCCCGAGGATCAAAATCTTGTAAGAATCCTCTAGGAAAACCACAAACCGAACAAGCACTCAGCTGGTTAATTATGTCTCTTCACCGGATGTTTAAGAGATGATCATGATATAAATGAAAAAGAGGAATACGACTTGATGTAACTTCCAATTTTCTCATTGAGGACCTTCTTGACCCCTCTTCGAGAGAATGCACATTGGGCGCTCGACATA
>NC_041384.1:20189965-20205520 GCF_002162155.2 Triticum dicoccoides
CGCTTGGCATTCGCTGTTGTGTCTACTTGCAGATGTCATGCTCGTGCAAGATGGTTGCGGATGAGATGGCGCAGAAAATGCTGGACATAGGAAAGCTATATGGCAATGCTATTTTGTGTTGAAAATGCAAAATAACCTTCAGCAGAACTGAAGGGTACAACAATGTTGACTTGGTGAGGGGTGGTCGGTCATTCTGCTTCAGCTGTGGCAACGCAGACGCTGGTCAACGAACCGTGATGTAATAGGGACCATAGCATTTGCAAGAATTTTCATAATACCGTATCACGATCTCTATTTACAATTTTAGCAAGAATTTCTCACCCGGTTTGTACGAGGGATCAAGCAACAAACTGATTCAACCAAACAACTTTATTTTGTTGGCCCAATGCTGTAAGCCTTTCCACTTTTTCAAGTCCCCCGTCTTACAAAACCAAATGATCCTCACCAGGTACTTTGCTTGTAAAGTCGCAGTTTTTTCCAGAGTCAGATAAAGAGAGGAACGACTCAATAGCCCATTTCCTCTTACACAATCTCATTACAAAGCATACATTTGGTATTACAATCTCAGGTGTACATCGAGCAAAAGGAACCAGTAATCGTGGCCGGCATCTGACAAAAAACCTTCTATGTTATCCTCCAAAGAGCCCGGACAAATGGTTGGAGATCAATAAAAAATAAATTTCAGGCCCTTGGTTCACAGCCAGAAATTCAGTTGGTTGAATTTGCACCACGAGACCTCCGTGCAAATGTTGCGGCTACAAGTAATGGGAAAGCGATAGTAGCATCACAGTGAACCTGGATTTCCAAAAGCTGGAATGTTAGATTACAATAATGATGATCATCAAATATGATGTATGACACCATTGCATAGCAAAAGTACGTCTCTTGAAATCACTCGTACTGCCATAAACTCATAGGCTGCAATATAATTCTACAGTGTACATGGGAAAATGATAAATCAAGATGGTCTAGATATTATAAGCAAGCTCAGGATCATGCATGCAATTTTCTACTCCCTCCGTTCCCAAATATAAGTCTTTCTACAGATTCCAACAAGTGACTACATACGGAGCAAAACAAGTGAATCTATACTCTAAAATATGTCTACATACATTCGTATGTTGTAGTCCATTTGAAATGGCTAAAAAGACTTATATTTAGGAAGGTAGGGAGTATAAACCAATTGCAGGACACATAAGCAGGTGCATCATGATCATTATACCCTAATACCTAAGGAAAATATTACCTAGTACTGGTATGCAAAACACAAAACAAAAATATCTCAAACTTGTGAACATCTATATATACCTTTACAGGCTTTGCTGAACCTTTGATCTTTCCCCATGAAACTGCTTCATCTGGGTGTGCTCCTGAGTCGCTTCCATCAAACTCTTGAGCTGTGTTGATATAGACTGCATAATCTGCACCATTGCGAAACATATTTGCATTGCATATGTGATGCTTTGGAAGGCCTCCACCAAGAATTATGGCCCCCGTCTTCCTTGGGCTTGCATGAATGGCTTCACCATTTATCAGCCTTATATCTGCAAACCATTCAAGCATTTGAAAACAAACACAAAGTAAGGATATCAAATAAAGTGGAACTTACCTTGTACAATGTCGATAATAAGACCAGGATTGCGAACTGCATGACAAAACAGCATGTCTCCAAGTGATCCATCAGTCAATGCTGGGCAGTATACAGGAATATTGTTCTGGTCGATTTTAACGAGTCAGCACTTTGCAACTTCAGCCTTTGCACAAATAGTTCTTGAAAGTAAGAATTTCAACACAGAAAAAACAACCCAGTGTTAAGCATATTCTCCATGGAATAAAGTGAAGGACAACCCAACAAGTGTAACAGCCAGCCAGCAACTCTACCATGCTACATCTCCTAAACTGTGACCAACCACTTCACACAAAATAAAAGTTTGGTTCAGGAATGATTACTATTTCTGGGTAAAATCATGATACTCAATACGGTAAAGAATTTTTTATGGTAAAATAAAACCAATATGAGAATCAAACTCAACAAAATTCTTAAGAAACCCTAGTTTATCTCCCTGTTTAGCAAACATAGTTATTTACAGGCTTCCTAAATATGATCAGCATTTACACAAACACATGCTTGCAGACTTTTTGATAATTTGAAAAATAACGAAGAACTTTCAAAAGCATACTACCTTGTATGCCCAGTAAAGGTAGGAGCTTTCATCATTTATTTCTTTGCCAAGACGAGCAATCACTTTTGATGGTGTCCAGACATTCTATAGGTAACAAGAAGTTAAAAGAAACATAAGTATGGTCAGCAGTGAAGCTTGTAGAAAGAACTCACATTGTAGGAAATGCTGGATTATCTTTAATTAAACAATCAAATATCAACCGAGCTGCAACAATATCTGCGTAGACTTCAGCAACTTGTGCAGAAACCTATAAAGTGTACTTCACACATTAGGTTTGACAAGATTCTGTAGTCTGGATGTTTTATTCCTGCATATACTGCTAGATGCATACATCTGAAAGAAAGGAAACTCATGGGGCCGGGTTACAATAAAGTTCGTGACTTCATGTTATGTAGAATTTCAGTTGTTTTAAGCATCCTTACTATAGCATGTGAAACAAATAGTGTCTGCTTATTTGCTGTTCCAGAAAAGTAATTGTGTACCCTTCAATTAAGGAAATTTTCAAAGATTAGAAGACAACCCTATCAAAATTATATCACTACTAGTTTCGCTAAATACAAGATATAATTAATGTACTCTCCTATTCATGCATCCCCTGCAAATTACCAACTTTGCAGCTAATTTATGCATCAGAAGCTTCCATGTGCACTATAATGGGCCCATGACACGTACAAGGAAGGGTAGCCATAATCCACAGTATCAGGGGATTTCGGTAACTAGGGACATACCGAAGGAAAACTAAAACAGATTATTACCAGCTGTGTTTAAGCCAAGAGGAATGATTACCTCAGCAGATTGTTCTTGTAGCATCTGGTCAAAGAGTGGCATGATCCAGTTTTCAAACTTGCAATAGTTATCATTGGGCACCAACAGATTTCCTATCCGGTTAAGTCCTTTTGACCGTAGAAGTGCCCCAGGTAAAGAAAATTCACCTCGGTAAGTTGGTGCGAGGCATTTTATGAGGTCTTCCTCTATACCCCCAGCTGTCGTAACAATAACATCCACCTGAAGAATTTTGTGGAAAATATCAATAATGGCAATGCAGTTAGTGAAGTTAGTAATTGACTGGAACAAACACAGGTTCTTAAAATGATATTTAAAGTTGTTTTCCTTTCAGATTTGCAAACGTGACACAAGTTGGAGCACTTACCATGTGATGCTGAGCCAGAAACCGTATAACATCCCGTATACCGGAAGAAACAAGGTTTGAAGTGAAACCAAGAAATATCTTGCACCTGACAGATTCTCTGTATTTCGGGTCAAGTTCAGCTTCATCACAGTCCTCGCTTGGCTTCTCATGCGACAAGCTCCAATCTAACTTCATTGTAGAAAATTATTACAGTGGAGGAAGTGTCAGTAGAATGTAAGGAGTAGCGAAAATCGGCAGAAATTCTGGAAACGAGTACTTAATTTTCGGAAGCATGCATAGTGATATGACAGGCATTCCTTCATATAGATCATCTCCAGCTAATTTAATGCAAAGCACTTGGATTAAATAGGAGACGCACACACATTCAGCTAGACTGTTCAGATACATCTAAAAGATTTACTTTGGGGAAGAAAAAACACTTATCAGCTTCACCCTGGCATCGAAACGATATATATCCAGCTATCTAAGTGCTCCAAATGGCGAAATAAATTACTCCGGTGCTGGAGTATCTGCGAACTAATCCCATGCTGAAAAGGGCAAAGCTCGCGGCTGAGGGAGAAAGGGAAAAGGCGGGCATACCATCTGATTGACGACGTCGATGGCGTCGCCGAGGTTGGACGCCTGGAAGCCCGTGGAGGCGAGCGAGCCAAGAAGGCCGTCGAGGCCGAGGCCGGCGTCGTTGAAGTCGGCGCCGGCGATTTTGGTGAACCGCGACTCGTCGAGGGACTCGGACGGCTTGAGCACGATGGCACGGACGCCCTCCATCTCCTTGCTAACAACCTCACTTGCCCTCATCCAGTCACCTCCCATCTCCGCCTCCTCGCCGCCTCCTTGCTGCTTCTAGAAAAGTAAAGGGGAGTAAAATCAAAATCAAATGAAATCAAATCCCGTGCGGTGCGCAGGCTAAGAAGTGGAAGGCAGGGGATGCAAGGGAACTCACCTTGTCGCGGGGTACCACCTTAGCGCCCAGAAGCATGGCGGCGGAGGGGAGGGGAGAGGCGAAGGAGGTCGGCGGCGGCGGGGATCCGGCGCGGCGTGGTGGAGAGAGGCCTGGCCTACTCGTCGGAGAGGGCGTCGGGGGCCGGCGGACTTGGAGAGGCGTGCGTCCGGGACGGTGTTTTGTGGGGAGCTCGGCGCGGTGGAGGGAGAGGGAGAGGCGCCGTCGGATTCCGGCTGGCCTGTACAGTTTCACGGCGTGGCGTGGCGGCGGCTTCCGCAGGCGGTGGCTGTCCTGTTTGCTGGGCTTGGCCTCAAGCTTAAGCTTCCCGTCTCCCACAGCAAAAACATCAAGGTCCAAGGGGGAGGCCACGACTTTTTAGATGGTACTTTTCAATTTAGATTTTTCTGGAAAATACGATTTTTTTAATAAAAGATAGAGTTTTTTTGGAAAATGTGAACAGTTTTTGTAATTTCTGAATATTTTTTAAAAGGCAGGCATTTTTTTAATTTATAAACATTTTTTTAAAACACAAACATTTTATGAAATTCCCAAACTTGTTCGGTTTCCTTTCATGCTCTTGTTTTCCTTTCTGGTTGTTCGACGGTGAAACAACGGTTTGATAACCTATCTCGTGGGGAGCATGCCTCTAGCCATTATTCTTTGAGGGCTCGTTCAGTTTATAGGATTTCCAAATCACACGAGTAGGAAAAGTAAATGGTTAGAATGAGATGCCCACTCAAATCTTTAGAAAATTCCACGAGCTCTTAGTAATGCTCCCCCTCGGGATTGAGGTCAATATAGATCTGGAATCCTGTACCTCTGTTCCTCTAAAACAAATTCTACACAGATGAAAAAATCTTGAGGATCAAAATCTTGTAAAAATCCTCTAGGAAAACTGCAAACCGAATAAGTCCTCGGCGGGTTGCTTATGTCTCTTCACCGGATGTTTAAGAGATGATCACGATATAAATGAAAAAGAGGAACATGACTTGATGTAACTTCCATTTTTCTCATTGAGGATCTTGTTGACCCCTCTTCGTCTAGTTTTATTCATTCTCTTCGAGAAATGGTGTAACTTTATTAAAGCAAGAAATGTTGTACATAGGAAAGCTGTATGGCGATGCTATTTTGTGTTGAAAATGCAGAATAGCCTTCAGCGGAACTGAAGGCTACAACAATGTTCAGTTGGTGAGGCGTGGTTGGTCATTCTGCTTCAGCTGCGGCAACCCAGGCGCAGGTTAACGAACTGCGATGTAATAGGGACTATAGCATTTGCAAGTATTTTCATAATACTGTATCACGATCTCTATTTACAAACTTCCCACCCGTTTGTACGAGGGATCAACCAACAAACTGATTCAACCAAACAACTTTATTTTGTTGACCCAATGCTGTAAGCCTGCCCACTTTTTCAAGTCCCCAGTCTTGAAAGATCAAAGGATCCTCACCAGATACTTTCCTTATAAATTCGCAGTTTTTCCAGACTCAGTCGTCCATTTCCAAATATTTCCTTATATGTTGGCAATCCATACATAATCTCATTACAAAACATACAAAAGGAATCAGTAACTGTGGTCAGCATCTGACAAAAACCTTCCATGTTATCCTCCAAAGAGTCCAGACACATGATTTGAGATCAATAAGAAAAAAATAATATCATTTTGAGGCTCTTGGTTGGCTGCCAGAAATTCAGCTGGTTGAATTTCCACTATGAGATCCACGTGCAAATGTTGCGGCTACGAGTAATGGGAACGCAATAGTCGCATCACAGTGGACCTGGATTTCCAAAAGCTGGAATGTTAGATTACAATAATGATGATCATCAAATATGATGTATGACACCATTATACAGCACAATTATGTCCCTTAAAATCACCTGTACCATAAACTCATAGGCTGCAATATTATTCTACAGTGTACATGGGAAAATGATAAATCAAGATGGTCTAAATATTATAAGCCAGCTCAGGATGATTCATGCAATTTTCTATAAACAAATTGCAAAACACATGAGCAGGTGCATCATGATCATTATACCATATACCTAAGGAACATTTTACCTAGTACTAGTATGCAAAACACAAAACAACACAAAACAAAATTATCTCAAACTTGTGAACATCTATATATACCTTTACAGGCTTTGCTGAACCTTTGCTCTTTCCCCATGAAACTGCTTCATCTGGCCGTGCTCCTGGGTCGCTTCCATCAAACTCTTGAGCTGTGTTGATATAGACTGCATAATTTGCACCATTGCGAAACATATTTGCATTGCATATGTGATGCTTTGGAACGGCTCCACCAAGAATTATGACCCCTGTCTTCCTTGGGCTTGCATGAATGGCTTCACCATTTATCAGCCTTATATCTGCAAAACCATTCAAGCATTTGAAAATGAACACAAATTAAGAATATCAAATAAACTGGAACTTACCTTGTACAATGTCGATAATAAGACCAGGATTGTGAGCTGCATGACAAAACAACATGTCTCCAAGCATTCCATCTGTCAATGTTGGGCACTACACAGGAATATTGTTCTGGTCGATTTTAACGAGTCAACACTTTGCAACTTCAGTCTTTGCACAAATAGTTCTTGAAAGTTACGAATTTCAACCCAGAAAAACCAACCCAGTGTGAAACATATTCTCGATGGAATAAAGTGAAGGACAACCCAACAAGTGTAACAGCCAGCCAACAACTGTACCATGCTTACATCTACTAAACTGTTGTTATGGACCGAACCTCGTGGTGAGATCTGGTCTGTTGTTGCGGCCCGATCTTTCATGACACTCCACCTTTAGTAGTAGCAACCTCTCGCCCGCACACGCGATGTACACGAAGTAGATGGTTTGAACCTTGCGGCCCAGCACGAGAAACCAATCTCGACGAAGGTACTCACACGCAAAATAATTTTCACGAAGAGAAATTGCAACACAGAGGTTTTCTAAAGATCCCTTCAAATCTTGATACGGGTGTCCGGCCCTTTTTATAACCAACACACAAATAACAAAACTGGCCTAACAACTCTAGATTGAAACGGACTCTCTCTCCTATTTAAACTAATCAAAGATTTAACTGTATCCGGCAGCCTTGATCACCTAGTACCGTATAACAAACTAGGACTCCATATTTTGGTTCGTACAACTTCTCCTCGAGAAGGTGGACCCCACCCGCATCCTCTCAAGCTTAGCATGTCTAATTCTGCTTGTACACCTCATGTAATTGATATACTTTAACTTGCGTGGGAGCGGAATAAACAGAAAGATATCTCTTCTTTTTATCTTGTTGACCGATGCAAACAAATCAGATCTTACATGATTCCTTCCATTAGCATGGGTTGCCTTTACTTCTAAGGAATTAATGCACGTTGGTATTTCCTTGCCAAACTGAGCCTGGTCAATATTGCATGTATATCTCCTGACTTGAGTTAGTAATTTACCTCGCATGCAATTTCCCCCCTTCAACACATGCACGTCCAGGGACTTCTTTTTCTCCTCGTTGGCATAAAGATCAAATAAACCAACGTCTTGTTTTCTTGTAACAGAAAATAGTTCCTTTAACCCACTGACATGCGGTACTATTTTGCGATCATCAACAACACTAACATTAGTCGCGGTCATATCAACTGTGACCCACCACTTCCGACAAAAGAAAAGTTTGGTTCAGGAATGATTCCTATTTCTGGGTAAAATCATAAGACTCAATACGATAAAGATTTTTTTCTGGTAAAACAATACCAATATGAGAATCAAACTCAACAAAATTCTTAAGAAGAAACCCTAGTTTATCTCCCTGTTTACCAAACATAGTTATTTACAAACTTCTTAAATATGATCAGCATTTACACAAACACATGCCTTCAGACTTTCTGATAATTTGAAAAATAACGAAGAACTGTCAAAAGCGTCCTACCTTGTCTGCCCAATAAAGGTAGGAGCTTTCATCATTTATTTCTTTGCCAAGACGAGCAATCACTTTTGATGGTGTCCAGACATTCTGTAGGTAACAAGAAATTAAAAGAAACATAAGTATGAGCAGTGAAGCTTGTACAAAGAATTCACATTGTAGGAAATGTTTGATTATGTTTAATTAAAAGATCAAATATCGACCGAGGTGCAACAATATCTACGTAGACTTCAGAAATTTGTGCAGAAACTTATAAAGTGTACTTCACACATTAGGTTTGACAAGATCCTATAGTCTGGATGTTTATTCGTGCATATATAGCTAGATACATACATCTGAAAGAAAGGAAACTCATGGAGCCGGGTTACAATAAAGTTCGTGATTTCATGTTACGTACAATTTCAGTTGTTTTAAGCATCCTTATTACTATAGCATGTGCAACAAATACTGTTGTAAGTACTTCGAGCCAGATTTAAATTCTCTTCATTTTTTATTTTATTTTCCTTTCCTGCTTATTTGCTGTTCCAGAAAAGTAATTGTGTACCCTTCAATTAAGGAATTTTTCAAAGACTAGAAGAGAACCCTATCAAAATTATTTACTACTAATTCTCATACCTATCTTACTATCGGATTTAGCACTACGACAGAGACCTATGGTCCTCCGCAAAATAGTTGAAGTACGACGCTGCCAGCCAAACCGACTCCCGCCGCTTAAGATTCTGGAGTTCTTGTTCCCAACTCCCAAGGGCGATGTCTACATGTCATCGGTGTCTTCGTCCTTTTCCAGGACGAAACTGGTGTATGCCCACACCAATACCACATGACTCGCACACCACGGGCAACAGGTCTCGGCTCCAGCGGCGGCGGCAACCATGGAGAATTAGGTTTAGGGAAGGAACTCGGAAGGAGGTACATAATGTTTATGGAACGGGCAGATGGGTGTGCTGATTCATGGTTGTCATTAACGGGGCCATGGAAAAAGAGAAAGAAGAGTCACGCGGATCGTGGGATGGAGAACAAATCAATGGCTCAGAGCTGGTCCGGTGGATTAATAGGATCAGTCACCTGAGGTGGAGAGTTTCCCTTGCTAGTTTATGTTTCCACACATGTGGTAGAGAAAAAGTCATGCACAGGCACACACGGTCACCGCCGCACTGACAGACTTATCCTGCGCTACGCACACGTAAATCCGATCCAAATCCAACACCGTGTAACCTTGGTTTGTGTTTCAAAAAAGGGTGTAAGTCTAATCGGAGGCTGCCAGGGACACCGCCTTCAAGTGGGAAACCTCAGGTATGTTGTTTGTGTATATATACACACACGTATACCCACAACTACTAGCAATCCCGAGCTCTAGTACGTACGTACATCGCAGTGTTTTTGCTTCCTTCTCCACTTACGCCATGACGACTTCCAATGAGCAGAAAAAAAGCAATGAGGCGCCGACTCCCGAGCTGCCGGACGAGCTCGTTTCAGAGATCCTGACCCGACTGCCGGTCAAGTCTCTCCTCCGTTTTAAGTGCATCAGCAAGGCCTGGCGCGCAACCATATCCGACCCCTCCTTCGTCCGACAGCACCTCAAGATGTCCGCCGCCTGCAGATGGGAGCAGAACCCACCCTTCCTCATCACCCGGCACAGCCTGGATGACGACGGCAAAGGAGACATCGGGTTCTTCCAGTGGCAGCAAGGCACCTCCGAGGCTTGGCTTGTGCACAGCAGGGACTGTACTGACTACTTCAACTTGGTTCTCTTGTTCCCCCATTGTGACGGCTTGGTGCTTGTCCCCACAGACACCACGGCGTACCTCTTCAACCCCGCCACCAGGGACGTCGTCACGCTGCCGGAGAGCAGCCACGGCATTGTGCCCCCTTCCCTCCGCCCCATTGGGTTTGGCCGTGATCTTCGCAGTGGCATGTACAAGGTAGTCCAGTTCTTCCTTCGTTTGAGAGATGATGAGCTCTACAACAGGGTGGAGGTGTGCACCGTGGGCGACCCTGCTCCTCCTCAATGGAGGGAAATCATGGCGGATCGACGGTGCACAGCCGATCCATGGGTGACCGCGCAATCTGTCAATGGGGGTGTGTACTGGATCGTCCACGTCGACAACTATACCAGCCTGGAGCCGCACCCGCGTTGCCTCCTCCGCTTCGGCTTGGACGATGAGGCGTTGAGCCACATCCATTTGCCTTCTGATCCGTCGGACCCCGAAGACGATGACAACAACGTTGATAAACGCTTCAAGTTGAGTGTGTTGCAGGGAGAGTTGTGTCTAACCGCTTATCGCGATAGAGAGCCTAGATACGGGCATCGACTGGTGGTCAGTGGCGGAGCCAGCTCGGCCGGCGAGCCGGGGCAAAGTACACATGGCTGCTGTCTATCAGTTGTTTGCCCCTATAATATGATGATTAGCTCTCCATTTACTGCTATTATTCAAACTAGAGTGCATGGCTGAGCCCGGGCAGCTGCCCCGGGTAGCCGGGAGGTGGCTCCGCCACTGCTGGTGGTGGTCTGGGCGCTCGTGGAAGATGAGGCAAGCTTCGTGTGGGAACGGCGTCACACGTTGAATGTTACGGCCCATGGCCCTCAGGCCCCAACAGCAGAAGACCAGGATGACACCGCCACGACCAAGGCGACTGGGCTGGAACGACCGCGTCGCCAGGCCCAGCCCAACAAGCGCTATACAGGCCCAGAATGGAACACCGTCAGGAAGGGTTAAGTACTGCGCCCTCGCCCTGGGTGCGGAGGGGGGGGAGAGACTAGACACTGGACGGCGGCGGCACTTCCCCTTATCCCCATTTCCTTCCCCTAGAACCCTACTTCTGCTAGTCAAATCTTGTATCTCTTGGTGAATTCGAGTGAAGTGTTAGCGGGGCCATAACAATTGGTATCAGAGCCACCAGATCCAACCAATTTTTTTCTTCACCCTCCCCAATCTGGCGGGGAGATTTCCATCCATCATCCAGACAAGAAAGGGCAAGGCCGCGACGATGGAGGAGCACACCAAGGCGATCGCGGATCTGACCGCGGCAATCGCGGCCCTCACAACCAAGATCATGGACATCCACCCCGTCGTCCACGAGCTGCAAGGATGGCGGCCCCAGATCGAGCAGTCCGTGGAGCAGATCCGATCGGAGGTGGGTCACTTGCGGACTCAGATCGACAAGGCCACGCTCCCACCGCCGGTGGACAGGGCCACGGCGACTGCTCCACCACCTCCTCCTCCGCGGCTCAGCGAGCTTCCGCCGCTCCTACCTCACATCGCGGATGGATCGCGGCCCCGATTGCCACCACCGACGGCCGACGCACCTCATCTGCGCACCGTCGACATCTCAGCTCGTGGTGACACCAGTCACGGGCCCGATGGCCATGGCGTTTTCACTGATCTTCGAGGGAAATCGTCAGGGGAGATCCGCACCCCGCGAGTACCTCCGGCCACTGGTACGTCCGATTTCTATCACCATGGCGAGCAGTCATTTGCTGGGGATCGTGGGTACTTCAGATTGCCACCACCGCCGCGGTTTGATTTTCCATTGTTCGATGGATCCAATCCGCGTGCCTGGCGTCTCAAATGTGAGGCATATTTTTGGGTGTGCACCTTGAGTGCGGACACATGGGTTAGTTGTGCGGCAATGTATTTCACCGACAGCGCACTGTCATGGCTGCAGTCGTCGCAAGCCCATTTGCATTACCAGGAGTGGGGGGAGTTTGCATCTATTATTTGTGCACAGTTTGGTAGGGGAGAGTTTCAGAATTTGTTGCGCCAGTTCAATCGCTTGCGACAAACAGGCACTGTCACAGAATACGCAGAGCAATTCACTCAGTTGATGCATAACCTATTAGCTCATCATAGCTCTTGGGATCCTACATTTTTTGTCACCCAATTCATGGATGGATTGCAACGTGATATACGTGCTGCAGTTGTTTTACATCTACCCCAAACATTGGATACTGCTGTGGATCTCGCGTGTTTGCAGGAAGAAGTCGTGGAGGCTCTTCGGCAGGACGAGAGGCGCCACCCCGCGCTGCCGCCAAGCTCTCAAGGGGGCCGGGCAATCCCTCGTATGGCCCTGCCCTTACCCCCACCACCATCAGCAATCGCTCGGCAAGGGGGTACTGCATCAGAGTCACGCCCACCGGAGACGACTCGTACTCCACCGAACGACGACAAGCTGGCCACCCTTCGGGCCTACCGTCGCGCCAAAGGGCTCTGTTTCACTTGCAGCGAGCGCTGGAGCCGTGAACATCGTTGCGCGCCAACGGTGCAACTTCATATAGTGGAAGAGCTGATCGAGATGTTGCAAGGGCCGGCACAACCAACACCATCCACAGAGTCCACACCAAGTGAAGCTGACTGTTGCGTGCTCTCGCAGGCAGCAGTAGATGGTGTGGAAGCGCCAACAACCATGCGCTTACATGGCTGGGTGCAAGGCAAGGAGGTCCTCATGCTGGTGGATTCCAGTTCATCCCACAGCTTCGTGAGCGCTGCCCTGGCCACTCACTTCCAAGGAGTTAAGCCTGCTCATCGTGCTCTATCTGTGTGGGTGGCAAATGGCGGTATTCTGTAGTCTGACCAAGAGATCCCAGCATGCAAGTGGAATTCGCAGGGGGTCGAGTTCACCACCAATCTCAGAGTTCTTCCACTGGGCAGTTATGATGTAATTCTTGGGATTGACTGGCTGGCTCACCATAGCCCAATGAAGGTACACTGGCTGGAGAAGACCATGGCGTTTCAGCATGATGGACGATAAGTGCAACTCTGTGGGGCTCGAGCAGATATCACTCGGTGTCAGATGATCTCGGGAGTGGAACTACACGAATTACTGCACCAGACAGCGGTGGCCAGAGTGGTCAAACTGTGTACAGTGGCAGAAGACACGAACGATCCTCCAATTCCTCCGGAAGTGACTGAACTCTTGGAACAGTATGGCGCACTGTTCGAGGAACCCAAAGGGCTGCCACCACAACGCTCGTTTGATCATTCCATTCCCTTGGTGCCGGGAGCTCGACCAGTCAACATACGACCCTATCGGCATAGCCCGGCCCAAAAAGATGAGGTGGAACGGCAAGTCACTGAGATGTTAGCTCAAGGGATAATTCAGCCAAGCTCCAGTCCGTTTGCGTCACCGGTCCTATTGGTGCAGAAGAAAGACTTGACTTGGCGATTCTGCATTGATTACCGGCACCTCAACGCAATCACAATCAAGAATAGGTTTCCCTTACCAGTGATTGAAGAACTTCTCAACGAGCTGGCAGGGTCATGCTGGTTCACCACTCTCGACTTGCGCTCTGGCTATCATCAGATTTGCATGAAACCGGAAGATGCCCACAAAACAGCTTTCAAAACACATCATGGGCATTTCGAGTTCAAGGTGCTGTCATACGGCTTGACGGGAGGACCAGCTACTTTTCAGGGTGGGATGCACACAGTACTGTCACCCTTACTGCGCCATGGAGTCCTCGTGTTCATCGATGATATCTTAGTGCACAACAAAGACAAGAAGACACATGTGACCCTGCTGCGCCAAGTGTTCCAGCGCCTCGAGGAGCATCAGTTCAAGCTCAAGCGAAGCAAATGCTTCTTTGCTCGCCCCAGGCTCTTATATCTGGGACATGAAATCAGCGGGGAAGGGGTGCGGATGGATAACAGAAACATCAGCGCGGTTCAGACTTGGCCAGTACCCACTTGTGTGAAAGAGGTGCGTGGTTTCTTGGGCCTTGCGGGCCATTATCGGAGGTTCGTCCGAGGATTTGCAATCATCAGTCGCCCCCTCACAGATCTCTTGAAGAAGAATGTGGTGTTCAGGTGGACTCAACTCGAAGAGGCATCATTCAGAGAACTCCAACAGGCTCTGGTCACAGCCCCGGTGCTCGCCCTACCGGATTTCACTAAAACATTCGAGCTGGAAACTGATGCTTGTGACCAAGGAATTGGCGCAGTTCTCTCACAAGAGAAGCACCCGATTGGCTTCCTCAGTCGCGCATTGGGACCATGCAATCACATGCTCTCCACCTATGAAAAGGAAGGCCTGGCCATTCTCTTGGCGGTAGACCACTGGCGTGCGTATCTCCAGAATGACGAATTCATAGTACACACAGACCAGTGCAGTCTCATTCACTTGGAGGACCAGCGACTAGCGACACCATGGCAGCAGAAGATCATGGCCAAGCTGCTCGGGCTCTGCTATCGCATCATCTACAAAAAATGAGTGGATAACCGTGCCGCTGATGCCTTATCGCGCCGGCCGCCTGTCCCGCAGGGGGACCTCGCCACCATTACATCAGCAGTACCGGCCTGGCTGGAGGAGGTGCAAAAAGGCTATGCTGAAGACCCGGCAGCGCAACTTTTGCTCGCTCGGCTGGCCACAGCGCCAGGAAAGCAGGATGGTTTTCAACTCAGCCAGGGGGTTATCAAGCAGCACGGTCGGGTTTGGTTGGGTGACAATGTGGCATTACAGAAGCAGATTCTCGAGGCCCTCCACACCGGAGCGATCGGTGGTCACTCGGGTTTCAACGCCACGTACCGCAGAGTGCGGCGACTGTTTACATGGCCGGGACTCAAGCACCACATCAAGCTCTTTGTGGACGCATGCCAGACCTGCAAACAAGTGAAGCCTGAGCGAGTTCGGTACCCAGGTCTCCTCGAGCCACTATCGGTTCCCACTCAAGCTTGGCAGATGGTGTCATTGGATTTTGTCGATGGGTTGCCTCGGTCATCAGGATACAACTCCGTTCTCGTGGTCGTCGACAAATTTTCACAGTACGCCCATTTCATCGCCATGTCACATCCTTTCACAGCCTTCCAAGTTGCTCAAGCTTTCGTGGCTAACATCTACAAATTGCATGGGCTGCCGGAGTCCAAGGTGTTGCAGCGCATTGGTGCGGTTGCATACAAGCTCCAGCTTCCACCTACCAGCACTGTGCACCCGGTCTTCCACGTCTCGCAGCTGCGGCAAGCCCTTCCACCAACGGAGCAAGTCCACCAGCAACTTCCAGCAGCAGCAGCGACAAGTCCCGTTCCCGAGGAGGTTCTAGACAGCAGAATGGTGCAGCGAGGCACTTCCGGAGTTCCACAGGTCCTTGTTCGCTGGACGGACCAATCGGCGGAATTTGCAACCTGGGAGGACCACATCGAGCTACAGCAACATTTCCCGAATGCTCCAGCTTGGGGACAAGCTGTGTCTGAAGGAGGGAGGGATGTTACGGCCCATGGCCCTCAGGCCCCAACAGCAGAAGACCAGGATGACACCGCCACGACCAAGGCGACTGGGCTGGAACGACCGCGTCGCCAGGCCCAGCCCAACAAGCGCTATACAGGCCCAGAATGGAACACCGACAGGAAGGGTTAAGTACTGCGCCCTCGGCCTGGGTGCCG
>NC_041384.1:20205899-20243520 GCF_002162155.2 Triticum dicoccoides
CTGGACGGCGGCGGCACTTCCCCTTATCCCCATTTCCTTCCCTAGAACCCTACTTCTGCTAGTCAAATCTTGTATCTCTTGGTGAATTCGAGTGAAGTGTTAGCGGGGCCATAACATTGAATGGCATGGACCCGTGCCACCCAATCGCTTTTCTTCCGGGCACATTGTTGCTATGGTTCTATGGCAAGCTCTGCAGCTACGACCTGCGGTCACGTAAGCTGACAAATGTTTGTGACTTCATCAGCTGGCTAAGATACCGGAGTCATGGCTCAGGTGAACTTGAGCCTGCTTGGAACAGTATGCTCTTCTTCGACGTGATACCCTATACAGAAAGTCTTGTTCCAGTCAGTGCTCACCCGGCCTGACTCTGATAGCTTTGAGATACTTCCATTTTCCTGTTCTTTTCAGTGAGTTTTTTTCTACAAAAAAGTGATTGCCTTTTTTAGCCTTTTTAGAGAAATATTTGTTATTTCACTTCCGCTTCCATACAATACTCTCTAAACACATCAACAGATGAGATTTGTCGATATCCCTTCATAATAAAGGGTAGGATAGTATTTCTTAGAAGTACGTCGGTCGCGCTTAAAATTAAAGACAACCCAGAGAAAGTCCGCCATGGGCTGGCCCATTAGTGAGTGTATCATGTACACCCTCTAAACACATCAACAGATGAGATCTGTTGATACCCCTTCATAATAAAGGGTAGGATAATCTTTCTTAAAAGTACGTTGGTCGCGCTTAAAATTAAAGACAATCCAGAGAAAGTCTGCCATGGGCCGGCCCATTAGTGAGTGTGTCCTGTAGCGGGTTACCGGAAATCAAAAAATAATAGAGGCTACTAATAAGGATCGAACACAGAACCTCAATGGATAGTGAACGTGTTGCCAGCCAGCGTGACAAACAAACTTTGGTGGCGCATATGCACCGCCATATACCATCAAATAGAATTGATGTACTGTAACTAGGTTTTTTTCTCGGACGAATTTTTCGGAAACGAGTCAAAACGGGATTTTCCGTTACCCCCGAGAAAATATGCTACCGATCATTTTTATTTTGAAATATTTGGATTTGATCTGTGC
Organism: Triticum dicoccoides; assembly: GCF_002162155.2. Lineage (NCBI taxonomy): Eukaryota > Viridiplantae > Streptophyta > Magnoliopsida > Poales > Poaceae > Triticum > Triticum dicoccoides. The sequence continues at coordinate 20,206,979 of NC_041384.1, forward strand.
AAATGATCATATACGATACCTATGCGGCTATGCAAATTATTGTTTTTTTTTGAGACAATCTCGCGAAGTTTTATTTAACCGGACCCAATGTTTGTAGGTACAAAAGAGAGATCGCCGGGGTGTCCTAACCAAACATGGCGGCCTACCCATAATCTCAAAACATACTTCGCTAAATTGTGAGCCTCGAAATTCGAGCACCTAAACTCATGAACAAAATTACACGCTAAGAAAGAAGAGCTATGGTCTATGATTTCATGTAAAACAGCACCATATCTTGCTTTGTTTCCTTGCTTGAGATCATCCAAAACCACCATGTAGTCTGACGCCACAAATACTCGTCGAAGATTAAGATCGTCAGCAATAGCTAAAGCTTCCCGTACAGCCAGAGCTTCTAGAGTTTGAGGATCACAAACTCCCTTAAAAACTATAGCCGATGCCCCCTGGAAAGTGCCATCTTGATCTCTGCAAATAGCAGCAGCAACTCGTCGTCCTCGATTGTTTGCAACTGCAGCATCAACGTTTATTTTGTAAAAGTTCTCTGGAGGGGGGATCCATTGCGATCGGCTGGCCCGGTGAGTCCTTGCGCTACCTGCAGCTGGTTCCTCGATAGTTTTCAAGTCCGCTAGGTAGGACTGGATAAACTGGTATGTTGCTTGTGGACTCTGAAAAACTCCTTCATATATTGCCTTTCGTCTTGCTTTCCATACAACCCATAACGTTACTACCAGCAGCACGAAATCTTTCTGGGATAGTATATCATTCATTGCAAATATCCAGTTTTTTGCATTAGGATCCTCGTTCTGGCTCATTGCTTTCGTCAAGGAATTTTCAGCTAAGGTCCATATGCATCTTGACATAGTGCAATTCAGCAGGGCATGCCTCCATGAATCCTCACACCCACACAGGGCGCATAAATGAGTAGTGGACATATTACGGTGTTGGAGAAGATCCGTCGTCGGCATCGAATGCCTTGCAAGCCGCCATAAAAAGACTTTAACTTTTGATGGAACCCTAGTATGCCACAACGACGTCCATGCCTTAGAACTTTCTTACAAATCCGACGCTCCTGCATGCTCATAAAGCCAATTCTCTCGGTGCTCTTTCTTGTTTACGATCATTCTATAGGCCGATCTGACCGAGAAAATGCCGTTCCGCTCACCTGACCAAGCCCAGAAATCTTCCACCGTCCTTGTGCAGAGCGGCAGGCCCATGATTACCTCCGCATCGATGGGTAAGAAAGTGGCACGAATCACCTCCTCCCGCTAAGTTGCTGATGTATGATCAATTAGTTCAGCTACCAGCGTGGGAGGGTTCGCTGAAAGTGAGACAATCGGTCGCAGAGGGCCTATCTTGGGGAGCCAGTTTGTCTCCCATATATTCGTTCCTTGACCATTCCCAATCCTCCTAATGATGCCCTGTTTCAGTATGTCCCTACCATCCAATATAGCTCGCCATATCTGCGAAGGTTGGGTACCCAATTCTGCCTCCAAAAAATCAGCATTTGGAAAGTACACCGCTTTTAGAATTCTTGCACTCAACGATTGTGGTGACTCGAGGAGCCTCCCTGCTTGACGGGCAAGCAGAGATAGGTTAAAAATCTCAATGCCTCTGAAACCCATCCCACCAAGGTACTTTGGCTTCGTCATTACATCCCAAGAGACCCAAGCTGGTTTCCTTCGACCTTGTTTACTGCCCCACCAAAATTGCCTGATTATGGAGGTAATGTTCTCACACAGACCCCGAGGCAATCTGAAACAAGCCATTGAATATACTGGTATAGCCTGAGCAACTAACTTGATGAGAACCTCTTTTCCAGATGCTGACAGAAGCTTCTCCATCCATCCTCTGATTTTCTCCCACACCCTGTCTCTCAAGTACTTAAACGTACCCATCTTGGATTGTCCAACATCTTGGGCATACCCAAATATCTATCAGACAAGGATTCATTGTGCACATTAAGACATTGTTTGATGCTTTCTCTGACCCCTTGAGGGCACCCTCTACTAAAGAAAATAGAAGATTTAGCATTATTGATCTTCTGACCCGAAGCACTGCAATATTTGTCCAATAGGTTTGAAACCATCATAGCCCCCTCAACACTTGACTTAAAAAGCAACAGGCTATCGTCAGCAAAAAGGAGGTGGTTAACAGACGGAGCCGTCGAGGCCACCTTGATTCCTTCCAGAACAGACGACTGAGAACTAGTTTTCAAGAGGCACGAAAGGCCCTCTGCTGCAATTAAGAAAAGATAAGGAGAGATTGGATCTCCCTATCGGATACCTCTAGTCGGTGTAAATTGCTCCAGCTTCTCACCATTGAATAATACCGAGAACGATACAGATTGCACCATACCCATAACTGTTTGGACCCAAGAGTGTGCAAAACCCAATTTTTCCATTATAGCTCGAAGATAAGGCCACTCTAGCCTATCATAGGCTTTCATCATATCCAACTTCAACGCACAAAAATTATTCCTCTTTGCTCTGTTCCTCTTCATAAAATGCATGCACTCATATGCACATATTATGTTATCTGTGATTAATCTACCTGGGACGAAAGCTGACTGCTCCTCAGATATAATGTCCGGTAGAATCATCTTCAGCCTATTAGCAACAACCTTGGATGCAATTTTATAGATAACATTACATAAGCTTATAGGGTGGAACTGAGAGAGTTGAGTTGGATTAAGGACCTTTGGAATAAGCACCAAGACTGTATCATTCACACACTGAGCATCCTCCTCTCCTCTGACAATTCTCAGGACCGCTTTTGTTACTTCATCTCCACAGATGTCCCAGTGTCGCTGATAGAAATGAGCAGGAAAACCATCCGCACCCGGTGCCTTAGTTGGGCCCATTTGGAATAACGCCTTTTTAACTTCTTCTTTGGTGTAGGGCTCAAGAAGAATAGAATTCATTTGGTCAGTAACTTTGACAGGCACGTTTGCTAGTACCTCCTCTACACCTGCAACACCTTCCGATGTATATAAATTCTGATAAAACTCATTAACTAGTGCCTTCAAATCACCTTGATCCTCCGTTAGAACACCCAATGAGTTAGCAAGAGCTTTGATCATGTTTCTCTTGCGACGCTGGCTAGCCCAAAGGTGAAAGAAACGTGTGTTTCTATCCCCAGCCGAAAGCCACTCCAACCGGGAGCGTTATCTCCATATCAACTCCTCCCTGTGATACATCTCCACAAGTTTCTCATTGATTTTCAGTTCAATGTGAGACGGAGCCGTTCTCGCTGGATCGCTGCGAAGGTGTTCTAATTCGGTCTTTAAGTTTTTTATCTCCTTCCTCACAGAACCAAAAGTGTTCTTGTTCCACGAGTCTATCTCACCAGAGATTCGACTTAGCTTTGCTCGCAGCTCCTCCATGTGCTCCGTTGGATCTCCCATAGTCCAGCACGACGTAATCGTATTTTCCCATGTCTCATGTGTCTCCCACATTAATTCATACTTGAACTCTCTCTTCCTCCTTCGTGGTCCCGTCGCATGCAAGTTCAACAGAATAGGGCAATGGTCTGAATTTGCTGCTGTGAGGTGCCGTACGTGAGCATCTGTAAACCTTTCATTCCACTCCGCCGAGGCTAAGGCGTGATCCAGCCGCACCCGGGTATAACTTCCTCCCACCACTTTCTTCTCATAAGTCCAGAAGTGCCCCTGATAGCCAACATCCATTAACATGCAAACATCAACCGTCTCACGGAAGCCTTGTATTTGTGCATTGCTTCGTTCCCCAACTCCTTCATGTTCGTCCGGACGAAGCACCTCGTTAAAATCGCCTAAACACACCCAGGGCAGATCACTCAAAGAACTGATCCCTTTTAATATATCCCACGTTTGGAACCTTAGAGATGTTTGAGCTTCCCCATAGAACAACATCATTCTCCATCGATCACTCCCTGGTTCTTCCACAGAGCAATCAATGTGGTAAACAGAGTAACCAAGAATCTCAATCTTTATTGGATTATTTCAGAAAATACCAAGTCCACCACTTCTACCTTGACTACTTACAGCATAGCCATTATCATAACCGATCGCACCAACTAAGTTTTCTACCCTAGATCTCTCAATCTGTGTCTCAACAATGCATAACAGGGTAGGGGCAAAATCCTTCACGAAATCGCCAAGTTCTCGAATCATCGCAGCGTTGCCCGCGCCACGATAGTTCCAACTCAGGATACTCATTGCGCCCGGCGGTACCCCTTGAAGGAGCCCACCGATTGTGCTTCATTGATATTGGTGGCTTCGCCTGTCTCCACCGTCAATCCTGACTCATCCATCCCTTTCTTTGGCCTTTTCCTTTCCTTCCTTGGTGACACATAAACTGGTGGGAGAGGGGGAACTTTAGGCTGAACAGGAATCAGCGCTAAAGTGTCATCCTGGGACCCCTCCACACCGTCGCTCGTCGATATACTAGCCATGTTGTCCACAGAGATGCGTTTATTTGAGTTCTGACACTGCTCCTGCCCCGTACTCATCAACCCCTGGGTCGCTCCATCCTCAGTCCCAACTTTCTCCTCCTCTGTGTTCCCTGCCGTCCCCCGGTTCTGCTGCTGTTGAGCATTAAAACGCCAGCTTCGCTCTGGGTTATACTGTTCACGGCCTCTCCCATGACCGCCCATCCCCGGGCCACCTCTGCCACGCTGAGGAGCAGGGTTCCCCCGGCCAGAGGGCCTGAAGCGAACATTATCAGCAAAGAGAAAATCGCCCCACTCGAAAGACATCTCATCATGCACTCCATCTCCGCACTCCTCATGCCAATGACCAAACTCCCCACAATTGTAGCAGAAGATAGGCAACTTTTCATACTTAATTTGATATTTGATCCTCTCATCTCCCTTTTTTCCAGTGACGAAACGCTTGATCTTGGCATTAATATCTATATTTATCTTCACCCTGACAAATTCCCCAAAGTAACCTGCAGGCAGCTTCAATTGTACTTCTTCCACTTCGCCGATTCTGGAGGCTAGCCCTTTCACTGCTGGTTCGATCAGAAAATTATTAGGAAGCCGGTGGATCTGAGCCCAAACAACCAGCCTGTCGAGTTTAAAAGAATCAGGGTTTCTAAATCCGTCATATTCCTCCATGATCACCGCCTGATCCCTAAACAACCAAGGCCCCTCAAGCATGGCCTTATTCCAGTCACCAAGGCATCCAAATTGCGCTGTGAAGAGATTTTCCTTGATCTTTCTCCACACCACCGGTCTAGCCGGGTTCCAGGCCGCCCGCATATCCCCGTAGAGGGCATTAGGACTGAATGATTTCAGCGTGTGGACGCGGGCAATCGCCAACCACTTCGCAGGTTCCAAACTGTCAAGCAGCTCTTCCTCCCAGACGAAATCCTCCTCCTCCTCTTCCTGCAAAGTGAGCCTTGCCAGCAGTTCTTCCGCCGTCTCTCTTCCCTTCCTACGCTGCGATCCCGCGCTCTCCATCATCCTCGGTGGTCGACCAGCGGCTAGAGACAGCGCAGATGCAAATTATTGTTGGTCAGATGATTTGGCGTACTGGTTGTTTGTGCCGGTAAAGGCCGGGAGTGATAGGGATGGAGCTCCCACTTTCCTTTTTAGTGATTTATTTTGTCCGGTGGGCTATTCGCGTTGAAATAGGGGACGGCAAGGAGTGAGGCGTTTTGGCTTCTAGAAGCATCTGCACCTGCGCTGAATAAAAAAAATCAAAACAAATACTAAAAAATTCAAAAAATCCAATTTTTTGGCATGGTAGATAATTTGGTGCGTGATGTCCGGTCCGAATTTCAAATCATTTGGACATCTGAGTAGCTCTCGGCAAAAAAGACAAATTTGGGGTCTGTTAAATAGTGTATTGTCCGTATACTGTTCTGACCCAATTTGTCTTTTTTGCTGAGAGCGACTCAAATGTCCAAATGCTCTAAAATTTGAAGCGCACCTCACGAACCAAATTATCTACCATGTGCAAAAAAATTTGATTTTTTTTGAATTATTTCTTGATAGGGTGCAGATGAGCCTAGACTTAGAATTGGATATTCGGACTGCAAGGACTCAATCCCAGCAAGTCCATGGAAGATGTGTCGCGTACTGACAAACACAGACATTATTTCAAATTTTCGAGCATTGAAAACACAAACTTTTTTCCAAAATTAAGAATATTTTTTGAATACATGTTTTCATTTTGTAGGGCATAAGCAATTTTTTGTTCTATATTTTTTGGGGTTTTCTTCTCTTTTTCGTTAATTCATTTTGCTCTTTCTTGAACTTTATTCTTCTTTTAGGAACTTGTTCAATAATTCGAAATTTTGTTTAGAATACTAGATCTTTTTTATATATGGTTTACAATTAAAAATGCTCTGGAATTTCATAACATATCGCATTTTGAATTTTTAGTTCACAAATTTAGAAATGTTTGCGTTTAATAAAAAAATGATGAATTGTTAAAAAGTGCATGCCTTACAATTTTCGTCAATTGTTGAGATTTTGTTACACTTTTGGGAAAAAAAATCAAGTTTGTAAATTTTTCATACACAATTTGAAATTTCAAAATTGTCGAGCAATTTCAATAAATTGTTAGGACATAGGAAAATGTTCATATTGATTGATAATGGCAAAATCGCAATTAACAAAAGCAATCAATTAGGAAAAGCAACATGCTCAGTGAGGCCTTGTGTGACACACACTTTTCAAATGGTGTTTTTTAGGATTATGGATAAATGACCCCAACTTCTTGAAGCGGCATACTACAGACATATGAGACATTCATGTCAGGTATTAATAAGTTATGACGTGTTTACACATTGCGACGCTTTTTATCGGCTCTTGTCACCAAGAAAACTCCAGAAGATGCAAAACTTGTCAAAAATCCAAACAACTTGGCATGATGCATTGCTGGTCACAGAAGCTGGTGGAAAGCATTTGGACCATTTGAGGGACGTCGAAAAAAAACGTGCTTTCAAATGGACCCTTCTAGCCTTACCCGAACACCCTCCGTTGAATATCGTCTGTTTTTGAACATCTTAAAATGACCCAACTTTTTCAACAAGGTGGGAATGCCCATGGAAAACATGCATGCAAGGTTTGAATGCATTTCATCGTTGTATGACTATTTTGGTATTGCAAACAATTTTTTAAAAATAAAGATTTCAAAAATAATAATAAAGTAAAAGATAGAAAAGAATTGACGAAGAAATAGAATGAAAACAAAAAAGTAGAAAAAAGAAGAGAAGAAAAAAGTTTTTTCTTTGAGAAAAGCAGCAAAATACTTCAGATTGCCACTGTTTCGCATAAGGCAAGCGGCCGAGAGACGAGTTTGGGTCAGCCATTTCTGCAGATAGCGTACGAACTACCCCCACCCCAACTTGGGAACCTTCTAGTTTTTTACTTTTATTTTACTGTGTTTCCAGTTTTATTTTGTTTTCCTTTTAGTTTGCTTTGTGTTTCTTTATCATTGTTTTAGTTTTTTCTTTTTTTAATTGTTATTGTCATATTTATTTTTTCCGTTTAAAAATGTTTGTGACTTTTTTCGGAAATTTCAAAACAATATTCACATTTTAAAAAGTTCTTTAGTATTTTAAAAATGTACAGGGTTTTCCAAAAATACCCTGTTCTCTAAAACTTGTTATGATTGTTAAAAAACGATGCCATGTTGGATTTTTCTCAGAACTCTAAAAACATTCACGTTTTTACAAAACTCGGAAATTTCAGAATTCCTTTTATTTTTTAAAAAGTAAATATTCACGACTTCTAAAAATGTTTGATTTTTTATTTTTTGTTTCAGAAATGCTCGTGTTTTCATATTCTGCGTAGTAGCTCTTTAATGGGCGCGCTCAGATTTTGTCACCAAAGCTTCTCAGGTTAATTGGTCTGCAACTTTCCTTTGTGGGCTAGAGATGCGGAGTTCGAATCTTTGTGAGGTCTCTTTTCATTCCTGTCTGATATTAGATCGCTGTCATACTATTGCATACTGCGGAAACCTTCATGGGCCGGCCCAGTCAGGGGGTACGTAGGGCGTATATTCAAGTGGGCATCATACATACCTTGTGAAAAGACTATAATGCCCTTTATATGTTTTCTAGGGGGTTGTACCGAAGCGGGACATATTTCATTTCATACCCATAACAGTTACATGTACACTAATTTGAATCTAAGATCCAAAAAATACAAAGTAACCTCTATAACTAAGAATTACAATGAAATCTTAAGTATTCGTGCTTATTTGTACAGAACAAACATTTAATTAGGCATCTCTTTTTTAGAAAAAACTGATTTATTTTTTTAAGTGTCTTTCTAAACAATTAGCATTGTACTAGGCTTAGAGATAGCAGATCCAAAGGCGACGATTGCGAAAATCAGACCTCCCGCCGGAGCTGCTGGGGCTCATGCTCTCCCGCGTGCCGTCCTACCTCGCCCACACCCGCCCCCCCGCCGTGTGCCGCTCCTGGTACAGCAAGTTTTGTTTTCTTAGAATTTCGGTAGAGCAAGTGAAGTGGTCGAATAGATTATTATTGTTGAGAACTCGCTGGTTTGTATTTATTTACGTAGCAATGTTTACAGGCATATAAAAATCATCAAGTCGCATGAACCAAGAGGAAAAACGAACTAGGCTATGACTATGAGCTTCCATATTTGATATCCTTCCTTCATGGCGGATCATCAAACGTGTCGCATAAATATAGCCTTTTGAGGAGAAGTTGACGCGTGTATTTTGGCCCAAAGGTGCCGGATGTAGCCTTTTTGCCATTTCGGGTATCTACAGCCGGATTCGTAAATTCGACCATTCAAACGTCCGCATACATGTTCGGTGTGTTTGGGGGCATTGACCGGCCAGTTCTCAAAAAGCGTCGTTGATATCCGTGTACCTTATATCCAATACCTATATTTATATTAAAGCATGCAACAATAAAACTATGAGAATCATTAAAGAGACATAGAATCAGACATAGAAATGCACATTTCGATCACCAAAAAGATCACCAAAGTTCAGATAATCCAAATAAACGACGACAAGTTTAAACCGCTTTACTAAAAATAATTGAAATTAAAGGTGGACACGGCGGGTCTTCGTCGCTAGCTTCCTTCCTGGGCCTTTGCCTTTCCAGTCGCCGGTGCAACTGTAGGCGTGTGCGGCAGGGGTGGATCATCGGAGTTGTTGGAGGTGGAGCCGTGGTCGCCATCGTCGTCGGACAAGCATTCGAAGAGGACGATGAGCCCCTTCATCTGCTGGACGGCCATGTCCTGTTCCCACTTGAGCTTGGCCACTCGATTCGCCTCCGCCACTGCCTCCGCCGCCTCGTGCTCCGGCTGCTCAATGACAATCCGGAGTGCCTTGGCGTTCTTCTCCTGTAGCTGGTGAGCTTCCTCTCTGTCGTCATCAGCGACCGGCGATAGACTCAAGTGAGGAGCCGCTCGTCCTAGTCGGGCTCCGCTGGCAACCAGCGACACCCTACGTCAGCGCAGGAGCTGCGACAGTGCAGATCCGAAGCTGCCCCCGTGTCTACCTTGGACCGCTCCAGCACACTACGGAAGGCCAGCTCCTCCTCGGCGTTGAGGTTGGAGCCCAAGTGGCTACCAGAGCTCGACATTGAAAGTGCGTTATATCCACTAGAGGGGGATGAATAGGCGATTTTTATGAAATTCTTCACCGAGGAATTTGCCGGTGAGGAAATTCCTTAGCGAAGAACTACTAGCAGCGGAATAAGTACTCAAAAGTAAACACAACAAAATACAAGCATAGTCATCATGATGAAATGATGACAGACACAGAGTACAGGAAGCGTAAGCTCAGGATAACACATGAAGAAATTAAACTGAGAAAGTCTTCAGTCAAAGTCTTCAAACACAGATATGAACAAACACATAACACATTTATGAGGAAATGAACGAATTGAGGGAATAGAACCAGTAAGCTTGGTGAAGACAATGATTTGGTAGACCAGTTCCAACTGTTGTCTTAGTTGTACGTCTGGTTGGAGCGGCTGAGTATTTAAACTCAAGGACACACAGTCCCGGACACCCAGTCCTGAACACGCAGCTCAGGACACCCAGCCCTCACCGTATTCTCTTTGAACTAAGGTCACGCAGACCTCGTCCAATCACTCGTGATGAGTCTTCAGGTGACTTCCGAACCTTCATAAACTTGGTCACTCGGCGATCCACAATTCCTCTTGGATGCCCTAGACCATGACGCCTAACCGTCTGGAAGAAGCACAGTCTTCAAAGGTAACAAGCGTCGGATCCACGCAGGATCAATCTCTTCAGTGATGCTCAATCACTTGGGGTTTGTAGGTGTTTGGGTTTTGGGTTTTTCCTCACTTGATGATTTTTGCTCAAAGTCCTCGGAGGATGGGTTGCTCTCAAATGACAAGTGTCAGTTTCTCTCAGAGCAGCCAACCAGCTAGTGGTTGTAGGGGGCGGCTATTTATAGACTATGGAGCAGTCCGACATGATAAGACATAAATGCCCTTCAATGATATGACCGTTAGGTGGATAGAAATTTTGGGACAGCTGGAGCATAACACAGCAACGATCGGAATTTTGAGTAGCAAAGTCCTCAAGGCTATCATGTTCCTCACAGTGTAGGCAATCCGCACTGGCGAATTCCTAACTCCTCAGTCAGAACAAATTCATCAGAGACCAGAAGAACTTCATCTCTGTCGCTGAAGAATATGACTAGACTGTATGAGATTTCCAATGACTTCACTCGAAGGGATTAGTAGGTGTAGGATTTTGAGTTGAGCATCACATGGAAATATTTCCTTAGTATTTCCTCGACCCCCTTTTGACAGTACGGTGTTTCCTATGACTCAAGTAAGAGAAAATGAAACTACGAAAACAAAAGTCTTCACGCTTCATGTTCCTCGAATTAATACCAAGTCTTCAAGGTCACACCAATTTCTTCACTTTCAAAGTCTTCAGAAAGTCTTCAGAGATTTAAAATCTTCAGTCGAAGAACTTCATTTTTAGGGGTCGACTTTCTCTGTAAATATCAAATTCCTCATAGACTTATAGACCTGTGTACACTCACAAACGCATTAGTCCCTTAACCTATAAGTCTTCAATGCACCAAAATCACTAAGGGGCACTAGATGCACTTACAATCCCCCCCTTTTGGTGATTGATGACAATATAGGTTAAGTTTTCAACGGGGATAAACATATGAAGTGTAAATACTGATATTGAGGAATTTGATTGCAAGATATAGAAGAACTCCCCCTGAAGATGTGCATAGTGAGGAATATGCTTTTGAAGCAATGCACACTTGAAGAGTTAAGTCATGGAGATCTCCACCTATATCTTGTAATTTATACACACATTTTACATATAACAATGAAGAATTTGAAATGCATGATGAAATATGGTGACTCATGTAATTCAGCATGCGTGCATTAGCATATATGAGGAATAAGCATGCAGTTAAACATATTAAAAGTATCAGTGCACCATCGGGTTTAAGTTTACAACTCGATCCAATAAAGTCTCAGAAGAACGAGAGTTGTAACTTGAAAAAAATTGCCCATATAGAAAGACCCGCTTGAAGACTAACTCAAAAATTCTCCCCCTTTGTCATCAAATGATCAAAAGGATCGAATATGAGGACTAACGCCCCTGAAGAATATCAAGTGGATGAAGGAGCGCCAGCGTTGTTGGGGTCGTTTGTCGTAGTAGGGCCTGCCGCAGTGTCGTCCAAGTCTTCATTTTCATCAGTGTCGCGCGATGAAGAATATGAGCTGGCCATTAAGGAAGGAACCTTGACCTTCTTGAATTTCTTCGGTGGAGGTGCAGACCAGTCAAAATCTTCCTTGAGACCCATTTTTTTCAGATCGTCTTCACCATACAGATGTGACAGAATGGCCCAGGTGCGACCGAACACTTCATGGAGGTAGTAATGGTTTTTCTTCACTGCATTGTGTGTAGCAGTCATGTTGTGAAGTAATGAACCAAACTGACTCTTAACCCATTTATGATTTTGATCCACCTTCTGGTGAAGACTAAGCAGAAGCTCACGATCAGTCATCACACGAGGAGCAGTGGCTTGAGGAGTAGACTTGGGTGCATTGGCAGAGTCATGTGTGGCAGAGTCATTATTGGTGGAATAAGAGGTAGCTTTGCGAAACTTTCCATCCAATGGACGAATGCCTTCATCTATTACAGCTGGTGCCTTACCCTTTTCATCAACTAAGGAATAGGTCTGCTTGAGAACTTCAATCGGGGGCAAGTAGCTGAGGTGATTCTGAAAATTAGCTTTGTAGTTGAGTGAAAACCTTGTCCCGAGGAATCTCATAATCCAAGGTGCATAAGGCTTCAGCTCAAATGGAGACAGTGCAACATTTGCTAGAGTCCTCATGAAGAAATCGTGATAATTGATAGGAATGCCATGAACGATGTTGAATACCAGATTCTTCGTGATGTCAACAATTTCCTCATCAGATGAGTCATGGCCTTTGATAGGACTTATTGTCCTTGTAAGAATACGATAGACAGTTCTGGGCACATAAAGTAATTCCTTCATGAGGAATTTGGTTCGTGGGGCCTGTCCTGGCTTCAAAGGTTTCATCAGAACCTGCATGTAGTAATTTGTAAGCTCAGGTTCACTGTAGATGCAATGAGCTTCTTCAAGGGGAGGACTGAGTAGTAAGGCACGAAGCAATTCAGAAGCTGGTGTAGTGTAGTGAGTGTTTTCAGACATCCAGTCCAGCACCCATGAATTCACATCTTCAGAATCTCCTGTAATGTGTGGCGTTGCATAAAATTGAAGAATCGGTTCTTCATTCCAATCGCAGATGTCAGAGCAAAAGTTTAACAGTCCAGCATCATGAAGAACACTGAGGACTGGTGCAAATCACGGCAGAGATTCCATATCCACGTGAGGAATATGCTCATGGTAGAAGATTTTCTCTTTGTTGAACAACACTGAGAAATAGAAATTGTCTTGACTAGCAGTCCAGAAACGCCTCTTCCTAATGCGAGCAGAGTTATAAGGCTTGTAGTCTTCGAAGAATACATGCTCACCGAAGAAATCATCAGCCTTGAACTTTTGCTTGCGTGAGAATGGATCCTTTGGCTTGGGCAGAGGAGTGTCAGTGAGTTGCATCACGACCTCAGGAATCGCAATCTCAGGTTGTTCAGGCTGAGGAATTTCTGGTTCCTCTTCAGTGGCAGTCTGCATCTTTAGATGTTCAGCAACAGTTTCTTCAGCACTAGTGGCTGGAATTTCCTCATGTACATATGAAGTGGGGTGAGTTTCTTCAGAGCCCATTTGAACAGTTTGTGCGGGGGACTGAGGTATTTTCTACAACGGTGTGAACATTGGAGAGTTTGGATGCTGACTTCACCAGAATTCATCACTTATTACGGGTGTGGAGCAGCCAACGTCCACATCTTCATCTTCCATTTCTTCAACGCTAGCCTCTTCAGCTGTGAATTGATGCATGGGCGAGGAGATGACAGGTGTTGAAGGGATCGTATCCACTTCAATTTCTTTATTAATCTGCTCTGACGAAGCAGCAGAATGATTTTCTTCATCAGATCCGCTACGGATCTCATATTCTTCACCAAAAGGAACAATGTCCTTTGATGACATGGTTGAGATTGGAACAACATCAATGGGATTAGCAAATGAACTGGTCAAAGGCTTCATCTTCTTCGGAGCTGAAGAATCTGAAGTAGCTGATGCTTTCCTTTTCTTCACTGCTGCATGCTTTGCAGCCTTGGTCTTCTTAACATCTGATGCAAATGGAAGGATCGGAGTTGGTGTTGGCACAGGAGGAGCAGAGGAATTTGGTTGATTTTCTTCAGGCACAACTGATGCAGTTGCCCTGATTTCTTCAGTTTCTTCAGGCGCACCACTAGTGGATGCCCTGGCAATTTCTTCAGCGGCTGGAATGCAGTTATCAGCCCTGGAACTCACATTTTCTTAAGCAGTCTGATTTTCATCAGCGGTGCTGGCATGTTCTTCAGTCGGCTGAGCGGATGCTTCAGCCTGAGGAACTTCCTGTTGCGTTGGCGGAGCAACATTGGAAGTGAAGTTATCCGCAAATTTCACAAAACGAACCTTGGCTCCAAACCAATCAGCATGGTATGCGTCAAATTCATCACTGAGTTTCTTGATTTCAGATTGAGTAGTGACAAGTTCTTCAGTTGTCATAGAGATAACGTTTTTCTTCAGATAGCGCTCCTTTTTGTACTGCGCTTTCTGAAAGTGCGTTATATCGACTAGAGGGGGGTGAATAGGCGATTTTTATGAAATTCTTCACCGAGGAATTTGCCGGTGAGGAAATTCCTTAGCGAAGAACTACTAGCAGCGGAATGAGTACTCAAAAGTAAACATAACAGAATACAAGCATAGTCATCATGATGAAATGAAGACAGGCACACAGTACAGAAGCGTAAGCACAGGATAACACAGGATGAAGACAAACAGACTGAAGAAATTAAACTGGGGAAATTGAGAAAGTCTTCAGTCAAAGTCTTCAAGCATAGATATGAACAAGCACACAACACAGTTATGAGGAAATGAAAGAGTTGAGGAAATAGAACCAGTAAGCTTGGTGAAGACAATGATTTGGTAGACCAGTTCCAACTGCTGTCTCAGTTGTACGTCTGGTTGGAGCGATTGAGTATTTAAACTCGAGGACACACAGTCCCGGACACCCAGTCCTGAACACGCAGCTCAGGACACCCAGTCCTCACCATATTCTCCTTGAACTAAGGTCACACAGACCTCGTCCAATCACTCGTGGTAAGTCTTCAGGCGACTTCCAAACCTTCACACACTTGGTCACTCGGCGATCCATAATTCCTCTTGGATGCTCTAGACCATGACGCCTAACCGTCTAGAAGAAGCACGGTCTTCAAAGGTAACAAGCGTCGGATCCACGCAGGATCAATCTCTTCAGTGATGCTCAATCACTTGGGGTTTGTAGGTGTTTGGGGTTTGGGTTTTTTCCTCACTCGATGATTTTCGCTCAAAGTCCTCGGAGGATGGGTTGCTCTCAAATGACAAGTGTCAGTTTCTCTTGGAGCAGCCAACCAGCTAGTGGTTGTAGGGGGCGGCTATTTATAGCCTAGGGAGCAGCCCGACATGATAAGACATAAATGCTCTTCAATGATATGACCGTTAGGTGGATAGATATTTTGGTACAGCTAGCGCATAGCACAGCAACGGTCAGAATTTTGAGTAGCAAAATGCTCAGGGCTATCATGTTCCTCACTATGTAGGAAATCCGCACTGGCGAATTCCTAACTCCTCAGTTAGAACAAATTCCTCAGAGACTAGAAGAACTTCATCTCTATCACTGAAGAATATGACTGGACTGTATGAAATTTCCAATGGCTTCACTCGAAGGAATTGGTAGGTGTAGGATTTTGAGTTGAGCATCACATGGCAATTTTCCTTAGTATTTCCTCGACCCCCTTTAACAGTACGGTGTTTCCTATGACTCAAGAAAGAGAAAATGAAACTACGAAAACAAAAGTCTTCACGCTTCATATTCCTCGAACGAATACCAAGTCTTCAAGGTCACACCAATTTCTTCACTTTCAAAGTCTTCAGTGATCCAAAGTCTTCAGTCGAAGAACTTCATTTTTAGGGGTCGACTTTCTCAGTGAATATCAAACTCCTCATAGACTTATAGACCTGTGTACACTCACAAACACATTAGTCCTTTAACCTATAAGTCTTCAATACGCCAACATCACTAAGGAGCACTAGATGCACTTACAATCTCCCCCTTTTTGGTGATTGATGACAATATAGGTTAAGTTTTCAACGGGGATAAACATATGAAGTGTAAATACTGATATTGAGGAATTTGATTGCAAGATATAGAAGAGGTCCCCCTGAAGATGTGCATAGTGAGGAATTTGCTTTTGAAGCAATGCACACTTGAAGAATTGAATCATGGAGATCTCCCCTATATCTTGTAATTCATACACGCATTTGACATATCACAATGAAGAACTTGAAATGCATGATGAAATATGGTGACTGATGTAATTCAGCATGCGTGCATTAGCATATATGAGGAATAAGCATGTAGCAAAACATATCAAAAGTATCAGAGCACCATCGGTTTTAAGTTTACAACTCGATCCAATAAAGTCTCAGAAGAACGAGAGTTGTAACTTAACAAAAAAACGCCCATATAAAAAGACCCGCTTGAAGACTAACTCAAAATTCTCCCCCTTTGTCATCAAATGACCAAAAGGATCGAATATGAGGACAAACGCCCTGAAGAAATTCAAGTTGTGAAGGAGCGCCAGTGTTGTTGGGGTCGTTTGTTGTAGTAGGGCCTGCCGCAGTGCCGTCCAAGTCTTCATGTTCATCAGTGTCGCGCGATGAAGAATATGAGCTGGCCGCCAGAGAAGGAACCTTGACATTCTTGAATTTCTTCGGTGGAGGTGCAGACCAGTCAAAATCTTGTTTGAGCCCCATTTTCTTCAGATCGTCTTCACCATACAGATGTGACAGGATTGCCCAGGTGCGACCAAAAACTTGATGGAGGTAGTAGTGGTTTTTCTTCACTGCATTGTGTGTAGCAGTCATGTTGTGAAGAAGTGAACCAAACTGATGCTTAACCCATTTGTGATTTCGATCCACCTTCTGGTGAAGACTAAGCAGAAGTTCACGGTCAGTCATCCCGACCGGAGCAGTGGCTTGTGGAGTGGACTTGGGTGCATTGGCAGAGTCATGTGTGGTAGAGTCATCATTGGTGGAAAAAGATGCAGCTTTGCGAAACTGTCCATCCAATGGACGAATGCCTTCATCTATTACAGCCGGTGCCTTGCCCTTTCCATCAACTGAGGAATATGTCTGCTTGAGGACTTCAATTGGGGGCAAGTAGCTGAGGTGATTCTGGAAATCAGCTTTGTAGGTGAGTGAAGACCTTGTCCTGAGGAATCTCATAATCCAAGGTGCATAAGGCTTTAGCTCAAACAGAGATAGTGTAACATTTGCCATAGTCCTCATGAAGAAATCGTGATAATTGACAGGAATGTCATGAACGATGTTGAATACCAGATTCTTCATGATGCCAACAATTTCCTCATCAGATGAGTCGTGGCCTTTGATAGGACTGATTGTCCTCGTAAGAATACGATAGACAGTTCTTGGCACGTACAACAATTCCTTCATGAGGAATTTGGTTCTTGGTGCTTGACCTAGCTTCAAAGGTTTCATCAGCACCTGCATGTAATGATGTGTGAGCTCAGGTTCACTGTAGATGCAGCGAGCTTCTTCAACGGGAGGACTGAGTGGTAGAGCATGAAACAATTCAGAGGCTTGTACAGTGTAGCGAGTGTTTTCAGACATCCAGTCCAGCACCCATGAATTCACATCTTCAGCATCTCCGGTGATGTGCAGCGTTGCATAGAATTGAAGAATCAGTTCTTCATTCCAATCGCAGATGTCAGAGCAAAAGTTTAGCAGTCCAACGTCATGAAGAACACTGAGGACTGGTGCAAAGCACGGCAGAGATTCCATATCCACGTGAGGAATATGCTCATGGTAGAAGATCTTCTCCTTGTTGAACAACACCGAGGAATAGAAATTTGCTTGACTAGTAGTCCAGAAACGCCTCTTCCTAATGCGAGCAGAGTTATAAGGGTTGTAATCTTCAAAGAATACGTGCTCGCCGAAGAAATCATCAGTCTTGAACTTTTTGCTTGCGTGAGAATGGATCCTTTGGCTTCAGCAGAGGAGTGTCAGTGAGTTGCATCACGACCTCAGGAATCTCAATCGCAGGTTCTTCAGGCTGAGGAATTTCTGGTTCCTCCTCAGTGGCAGTCTACGTCGTTCGTTGTTCAGCAGCAGCAGTTTCTTCAGCGCTAGTGGCTGGAATTTCCTCATGGATAGATGTAGTGGGATAAGTTTCTTCAGAGCCCATTTGTACAGTTTGTGTGGGGGACTGAGGAATTTGCCGTAGAGGGGTGAACATTGGAGAGTTTGGATGCTGACTTTTCCAGAATTCATCACTGATTACTGGTGTGGAGCAGCCAACGTCCACATCTTCATCTTCCATTTCTTCAACGCCAGCCTCTTCAGCTGTGAACTGAGGCATAGGCGAGGAGATGATAGGTGTTTAAGGGATCGCATCCACTTCAATTTCTTCATCCAACGGTTCAGATGAAGCAGCAGAAGGAGTTTCTTCATCTGATCCGCTGGGGATCACATATTCTTCATCAAAAGGAACAAGGTCCTTTGATGGCCTGGTTGAGATGGGAACAACATCAATCGGATTTGCAAATGAACTTGTCATAGGCTTCATTTTCTTCGGAGCTGAAGAATCTGAAGCAACTGATGCTTTCCTTTTCTTCACTGCAGCATGCTCTGCAGCCTTGGTCTTCTTCACATCTGATGCAAATGGAATGATTGGAGTTGAAGTTGGTGCAGGAGCAGCTGAGGAATCTGGTTGATTTTCTTCAGGCACAACTGATGCAGTTGCCCTGAGTTCTTCATTTTCTTCAGGCGCACCACTAGTGGGTGCCCTAGCAATTTCTTCAGCGGCTGGAATGCAGTCATCAGCCCTGAAACTCATATTTTCTTCAGCAGCCTGATTGTCGTCAGCGGTGCTGGCATTTTCTTCAGTAGGCTGAGCAGATGCTTCATCCTGAGGAATTTCCTGTTGCGTTGGGGCTGCAACATTGGAAGTGAAGTTATCCGCAAGTTTCACAAAACTAACCTTGGCTCCAAGCCAATCAGCGCGATATGCGTCAAAGTCATCACTGAGTTTCTTGATCTCAGTCTGGATAGTGCCAAGTTCTTCAGTTGTCATAGAGACAATGTTTTTCTTCAGATAGCGCTCTTTCTTGTACTGCGATTTCTTGATCTGCCTGGCCTTCTCAAATTTGCACTTTTCTTCTTTAATGAAGTGGGTCAGCATTGGACTTTGGCCAGGAGTCAGCTTGAAGTCAGGCATGGGAGTGTTGGGGTCCTTGTGCCAGACATCAATGTAGTCGAGGATCAACTTGGGATCCAAAAGCAGTGGCACCTCTGATCCTTTGGCTCTAGCGGCCCTGACTTGCCCGTCTGTGATGATTTCTGCAAGTTCATCATCATCAGCTTCGTCTTCTTCAGACGGTACTTGGAAAGCGAGTTGTTTCTTTTGAGGACTTGGGTGAGGACCTCGTCCAGCAGTGGCCTTTGTCTTCAGCAGTGAGGGGCCAGCTGAGGAACTTGGTGCTTCTGAGGAACTAGCTGAGACACCTGAGGCAATGGAGATGCCTGCAGTCCTTTGGCATGAGGCGAGATGCACAGGTGCTGAGGATTTAGTCGGAACAACTGAGGGCTTAGGCGGAGGAGCTGAGGACTTTGGAGGAACAGGAGCAGCATGAGGAATTGGTCGTGAGGGCTTTGAGGATTCTGGCCGTGAGGGCATTGCTGAGGAACTTGGCCTTGAGGGCATCGTTGGTGAAGCACTTGGCTTGCGCGCAGGCCTCTTTGACATAGCCTTCTTTGGCTTGACAGCAAAGGCCTCAGCAGAGGCAGCAGCAGCAGCAGAGTCTTTACTGAATTTCCTCACTGCTTCTTTGGCTTGCTTAGCCAACTTGGCTTGGCGCTTGGCCCATTCATCAGGATAGTCCTCACCGCGCTTGAGGTTGGTGGGATCAGCGATTTGGCCAGGTGCCAATGTAGCTCTTGGGAATGGAGGATTGAGTGCGAATTTCTTCATATACTTAGGAGTGACATATCTATACTCCCTCCATTCTCTTGCCCATCTCCTCTCTATCTTCTGAATGCGCACTTTGCGCTCATTCTTGGTTTCCTCAGTAGGTGTGCAGTACCCAGCATATATTTCATCAGGGATCTCAAATGCTGTATTTACCTCAGGCCTCTTTCCTCCCTTCTGTGGCTTCTTACAGTCAGCCATTTTCTTCAGTTGAGGAATTTGAACAATTGAATTCTCTGAAGAAGTATGCAACTTTTCTTCGAGGAACGCTGCAAATGAGTTAAGTTGATGAGAACCTAGTGATTCAGCAGCTGACATGTGTACCTGTGAACAGAGTATAGTTGCGAGGAATTTGGAGAGGTCATATGCGTTCTCAGAGGGTTTTTCAAAAGAACAAGTATGAGGAATTTGACCAGATGAGTCTTGAAGAATTTCACTAAGCGTTCTTTGTCTTAGGTTCCAGAGTTGTATAGATCGAAGATCCACACAATTGAGGAATCTTGAAGAAAAATGATGCTTAGAGAAACGAATCAAGAACAGATGACTTGTGAGGTATTTAGTGTGTGAAACTATGAAGAAAAACACCTTTGAAGATTTTGAAGATAATCATTCGAATCAACGAGGGTAGTAAAAGTAACTTTTAATTACCCCGGACGAAGAACACGACGAACTGGAGTAAGGAGATGTGAAGCTCGTCTGTGCAGATCTTCCACGCCCTAACTTGGCGGAGGAAGACGGCTACGGTGGCGGCGGTGTGAAGATTTCTGCGGTCGGCGCGAGTATGTCGGCGACAAGGTCGAGGCAGTGAAGCTCTTCCTCACCGGTGGCGATGAAGTAGAGACGGCGCTAGGGTTTGAGAAGCTCGAGCTGGAGAGAGAGAGATCGAGCGGAGTAAAAGAAGTGAGGAAGGGAAGGAGGGGTATTTATAGCCACGGTGAAAAATTGCTCGCCCGAAGAAATTGGACGAACGTGCCCCTGACCCTTCTCATTCGCTTGACATGTGTCACCCACGTACTGAGAGGTGGAGATCGTGTGCGATCGTGGGTGAGTGGATAAGTGTAACGTGGGATGCGGAACGGTTTGAGCGGCAAATCCAAAAATTTCGATAAGATAGATTTTAAAGTTCCGTTCGCAATTTCTTCAGCTGACAAGGACACCGTGAAGATTTTAAACGAGTTTCAAATAGAACACACATGAAGAATTTGTGAATAGATTAGATTGAGTATAGCATAGAGGGGGAAGGGTCCGATCACATTCACTTAGCAGAAGAACCAACTTGAAGAATTAGCAATAAGTGAATGCTGTAGAGGACATAAACTTATATATATATAGCCAATGAAGAAAAATGAGGGAAATAGTGAAGACAATGTAAAGTTGAAGAATATGAATAATTGAGGAATTTCAACTTTTGGTGGTGGCGTGACCCACCGTATAAGAATGATGATTTCAGACACCGCGTACAATTATCGTAGGGTTCTGAGAATCAAATTCTTCGTTAATTTCTTCACACTAAGAGTGTTATTCGTCATTGATTGAAGAAACACGTTTCTTCATGTGTTGCACATCTAAGTCATCAATTTTGCATAAGTGTTAGGATGAGTGTCCTTTTTCAAAGAACATTCGCTAAATCTCTTCTCATCCAAGGGCTTTGTGAAAATATCGGCTAGCTGTTCTTCAGTCTTCACATGCTCAATAGAAATGTCGCCCTTCAACACATGATCACGAAGAAAACGATGACGAATCTGAATGTGCTTTGTCTTCGAGTGCTGAACTGGGTTGTGAGCAATCTTGATAGCACTCTCATTGTCACAGAAGAGAGGCACATTCTTCATGTTGACGTCATAGTCCTTGAGAGTTTGCTTCATCCATAGCAATTGAGCACAGCAAGAACCAGCGGCAATGTACTCAGCTTCAGCAGTAGATAGTGAAACGCAGTTCTGTTTCTTTGAGGACCAACAGACCAAAGATCGTCCGAGGAAATGACATGTACCAGATGTTGACTTGCGGTCCACACGATCACCAACATAGTCAAAGTCAGAATATCCAATGAGATCAAGAGCCGAGTCCTTGGGGTACCATAATCCAAGTGTGGGTGTGTGAGCTAGATATCGAAGAATATGTTTCACAGCCTTATGGTGTGATTCCTTCGGTGTAGCTCGAAATCGGGCACACATGCAAACACTAAGCATTATATCTGGCCTAGATGCACATAAGTACAATAAAGAACCAATCATGGAGCGGTATACCTTTTGATCGAGGTCAATACCATTTTCATCAGTGCACAGATGGCCATTTGTGGGCATAGGAATTTTGACGCCTTTGCAATCTTGCATGCCGAATTTCCTCAGTACATCCTTGAGGTATTTCTCCTAAGATATGAATATGCCATTGCGTTGTTGACGAATTTGAAGACCTAAGAAGAATTTCAACTCTCCCATCATAGACATTTGATATTCTTCACTCATCATATAGGCAAATTCATCACTATAACGTTGGTCAGTACAGGCAAAGATAATATCGTCAACATATATTTGGCACATAAACAATTCACCATCATAAGATTTAGTGAAAAGAGTAGGGTCGAGTGAACCGGGTTTGAAGCCTTTCGTCATGAGGAATTCCTTTAAAGTATCATACCACGCCCGTGGGGCCTGCTTGAGGCCATAAAGGGCTTTGTTGAGTCTGAAGACTTTGTCGGTATTCTTTGGATCTTCAAAACCTGGGGGTTGAGCAACATATACTTCTTCCTCAAGCTTACCACTGAGGAATGCACTTTTCACACCCATTTGATATAAAGTGATATCATGATGGTTAGCATAAGCAAGTAATATGCGAATAGCCTCAAGCCTAGCAACAGGTGCAAAAGTTTCATCAAAATCAATTCCTTCAACCTGTGTGTAGCCTTGAGCTACAAGCCGTGCCTTATTCCTCACCACAAGGCCATTTTCATCTTGCTTGTTGCGGTAGATCCACTTTGTGCCGATGATATTGTGCTTGCGAGGATCTGGACGTTTGACCAGTTCCGAAACATTGTTGAGCTCGAACTGATGTAATTCTTCTTGCATGGCCTGAATCCACTCAGGCTCCAGAAATGCTTCATCTACCTTAGTGGGCTCTGTAATAGAGACAAAAGCATAGTGCCCAAAAAATTTAGACAAATGTGAAGCTTTTGAGCGTGTGAGAGGACCTGGCGCTTTGATGTCATTGATGATCTTTTCAACATGCACTTCTTTTGCAATGCGAGGATGAGCTGGTTGTCATTGAAGAATTTGATCAGCGTTTTCTTCAGCATCATTTTCTTCAGCATTTTCTTCAGGTGCATTAGCTCGACGTTCTTCATGTTCTGGAATAAATTCTTCAGCAAATTCTTCAGTGGGAATGACATCCTCAGTAGCCTTGAACTTGATAGTTTCCTCAGGTGCTGGTTCATCTGTCACAATAGGTAGGTGCTCTCTTTGCGAGCCATTTGTTTCATCAAACCGCACATCTACAGTTTCAACAACCTTGTGAAGAACGTTGTTGAAGACTCTGTAGGTGTGCGAGTCCTTTCCGTAACCAAGCATAAAACCTTCATGTGCTTTCGGTGCAAATTTTGAGTTGTGATGAGGATCTCTAAACCAACATTTAGCACCAAAGACTTTGAAATAACTTACATTGGGTTTCTTATCAGTGAGGAGTTCATAGGCAGTTTTCTTGAAGAATTTGTGAAGATATACTCTGTTGATGATGTGGCACGCAGTATCAATTGCCTCAGTCCAGAACCGACGAGGCGTTTTGTATTCATCAAGCATAGTGCAAGCCATCTCAGCAAGAGTCCTGTTCTTACGCTCCACGACGCCGTTCTGCTGAGGAGTATAAGGAGCAGATAACTCATGAGTAATACCAAGTTCATCAAGATAGTCATCGAGACTAGAATTCTTGAACTTAGTGCCATTGTCACTTCTGATGTGCTTGATCTTCACACCAAAGTTGGTTGAAGCCCTCGAGGAAAATCGTTTGAAGACTTCCTGCACTTCATGTTTGTAAGTGAAGGAAATATGCCCTAGAGGCAATAATAAAGTTATTATTTATTTCCTTATATCATGATAAATGTTTATTATTCATGCTAGAATTGTATTAAACGGAAACATAATACATGTGTGAATACATAGACAAACAGAGTGTCACTAGTATGCCTCTACTTGACTAGCTCGTTGATCGAAGATGGTTATGTTTCCTAACCATAGACATGAGTTGTCATTTGAGTAACGGGGTCACATCATTAGGAGAATGATGTGATTGACTTGACCAATTCCGTTAGCTTAGCACTTGATCGTTTAGTTTGTTGCTATTGCTTTCTTCATAACTTATAGATGTTCCTATGACTATGAGATTATGCAACTCCCGTTTACCGGAGGAACACTTTGTGTGCTACCAAACATCACAACGTAACTGGGTGATTATAAAGGTGCTCTACAGGTGTCTCCGAAGGTACTCGTTGGGTTGGCGTATTTCGAGATTAGGATTTGTCACTCCGATTGTCGGAGAGGTATCTCTGGGCCCTCTCGGTAATGCACATCACTCAAGCCTTGCAAGCATTGCAACTAATAAGTTAGTTGTGGGATGTATTACGGAACGAGTAAAGAGACTTACCGGTAACGAGATTGAACTAGGTATTAAGATACCGACAATCGAATCTCGGGCAAGTAACATACCGATGACAAAGGGAACAACGTATGTTGTTATGCGGTCTGACCGATAAAGATCCTCGTAGAATATGTAGGAGCCAATATGAGCATCCAGGTTCCACTATTGGTTATTGACCGGAGACGTGTCTCGGTCATGTCTACATAGTTCTCGAACCCGTAGGGTCCGCACGCTTAAAATTTGGTGACGATCATAATTAGGGTTTTTGTGTTTTGATGTACCTAAGGTTGTTTGGAGTCCCGGATGTGATCACGGACATGACAAGGAGTCTTGAAATGGTCGAACATAAAGATTGATATATTGGAAGCCTATATTTGGATATCGGAAACGTTCCGGGTGAAATCAGGATTTTACCGGAGTACCGAGGGGTTACCGGAACCCCCCCGGGGGTTATTGGGCCTACATGGGCCATAAGGGAGAAGAGTAGGGCCAGCCAGGGCAGGCCGCGTGCTCCCTCCCCCCTTAGTCCGAATAGGACAAGGAAGGGGGGGCGGCGCCCCCCTTTCCTCTTTCTCCCTTCCCCCTTCCTTTTCCAACAAGGCAAGAGGGAGGAGTCCTACTCCCACCGGGAGTAGGACTCCTCCAGGCGCACCCCTAGGGCCGGCCGCACCTCCCCCTCTCCCTCCTTTATATACGGGGGCAAGGGGCACCCCATGACACACAAGTTGATCTTCGTGATCGTTCCTTAGCCGTGTGCGGTGCCCCCTTCCACCATATTCCACCTCGGTCATATCGTAGTGGTGCTTAGGCGAAGCCCTGCGTCGGTAGAACATCATCACCATCATCACGCCGTCATGCTAACGAAACTCTCCCTCAAGGTTTTGCTGGATCGGAACTCGAGGGACGTCACCGAGTTGAACGTGTGCAGAACTCGGAGGTGTCGTACGTTCGGTACTTGGATCGGTCGGATCGGGAAGACGTACGACTACTTCCTCTATGTTGTGTCAACGCTTCCGTTGCCGGTCTACGAGGGTACGTAGACAACACTCTCCCCTCTCATTGCTATGCATCACCATGATCTTGCGTGTGCGTAGGATTTTTTTTGAAATTACTAGGTTCCCCAACAGTGGCATTCGAGCCTAGGTTTTATGCGTTGACGTAATATGCACGAGTAGAACACAAGTGAGTTGTGGGCGATATAAGTCATACTGCTTACCAGCATGTCACACTTCGGCGGTATTGTTGGATGAAGCGGCCCGGACCGACATTACGCGTACGCTTACGCGAGACTGGTTCTACCGACGTGCTTTGCACACAGGTGGCTGGCGGGTGTCAGTTTCTCCAACTTTAGTTGAACTGAGTGTGGCTACACCCGGTCCTTGCGAAGGTTAAAACAACACCACCTTGACAAACTATCATTGTGGTTTTGATGCATAGGTAAGAACGGTTCTTGCTTAAGCCCGTAGCAGCCACGTAAAACTTGCAACAACAAAGTAGAGGACGTCTAACTTGTTTTTGCAGGGCATGTTGTGATGTGATATGGTCAAGACATGATGCTAAATTTTATTGTATGAGATGATCATGTTTTGTAACCGAGTTATCGGCAACTGGCAGGAGCCATATGGTTGTCGCTTTATTATATGCAATGCAATTGCGTTGTAATGCTTTACTTATCACTAAGCGGTAGCGATAGTCGTGGAAGCATAAGATTGGCGAGACGACAACGATGCTACAATGGTGATCAAGGTGTCGCGCCGGTGACGATGGTGATCATGACGGTGCTTCAGAGATGGAGATCACAAGCACAAGATGATGATGGCCATATCATATCACTTATATTGATTGCATGTGATGTTTATCTTTTATGCATCTTATCTTGCTTTGATTGACGGTAGCATTATAAGATGATCTCTCACTAAATTTCAAGATAAAAGTGTTCTCCCTGAGTATGCACCGTTGCCAAAGTTTGTCGTGCCCATACACCACGTGATGATCGGGCGTGATAAGCTCTACGTCCATCTACAACGGGTGCAAGCCAGTTTTGCACACGCAGAATACTCAGGCTAAACTTGACGAGCCTAGCATATGCAGATATGGTCTCGGAACACTGAGACCGAAAGGTCGAGCGTGAATCATATAGTAGATATGATCAACATATTGATGTTCACTATTGAAAGCTACTCCATTTCACGTGATGATCGGTTATGGTTTAGTTGATTTGGATCACGTGATCACTTAGAAGATTAGAGGGATGTCTTTCTAAGTGGGAGTTCTTAAGTAATATGATTAATTGAACTTTAATTTATCATGAACTTAGTCCTCGTAGTATTAGCATATCTATGTTGTAGATCAATAGCTCGTGATATTGCTCCCTGTTTATTTTTTATATGTTCCTAGAGAAAACTAAGTTGAAAAATGTTAGTAGCAATGATGCGGATTGGATCCGTGATCTGAGGATTATCCTCATTGCTGCACAGAAGAATTATGTCCTTGATGCACCGCTAGGTGACAGACCTATTGTAGGAGCAGATGCAGACGTTCTAAACGTTTGGCTAGCTCAATATGATGACTACTTGATAGTTTAGTGCACCATGCTTAACGGCTTAGAATCGGGACTTCAAAGACGTTTTGAACGTCATGGACCATATGAGATGTTCCAGGAGTTGAAGTTAATATTTCAAGCAAATACCCGAGTTGAGAGATATGAAGTCTCCAACAAGTTCTATAGCTAAAAGATGGAGGAGAATAGCTCAAGCAGTGAGCATGTGCTCAGATTGTCTGGGTACTACAATCGCTTGAATCAAGTGGGAGTTAATCTTCCAGATAAAATAGTGATTGGCAGAATTCTCTAGTCACCATCACCAAGTTAGTAGAACTTCGTGATGAACTATAATATGCAAGGGATAACGGAAACAATTCCCAAGCTCTTCGTGATGCTGAAATCGATGAAGGTAGAAATTAAGAAAAGCATCAAGTGTTGATGGTAAACAAAACCACTAGTTTCAAGTAAAGGGACAAAGGGAAGAAAGGGGAACTTCAAGAAGAACGGCAAGCAAGTTGTTGCTCAAGTGAAAAACCCAAGTCTGGACCTAAGTCTGAAACTGAGTGCTTCTACTGCAAAGGGACTGGTCACTAGAAGCGGAACTACCCCAAGTAATTGGCGGATAAGAAGGATGTCAAAGTGAACATATGTATATTTGATATACATGTTTATTGATGTGTACTTTACTAGTGTTTATAGCAACCCCTCAGTATTTGATACTAGTTTAGTTGCTAAGAATAGTAACTCAAAACGGGAGTTGCAGAATGAACAGAGACTAGTTAAGGGTGAAGTGACGATGTGTATTGGAAATGGTTCCAAGATTGATATGATCATCATCGCACACTCCCTATACTTTCGGGATTAGTGTTGAACCTAAATAAGTGTTATTTGGTGTTTGCGTTGAGCATGAATATGATTTGACCATGTTTATTGCAATACGGTTATTCATTTAAGTAAGAGAATAAATTGTTGTTCTGTTTACATGAATAAAACCTTATATGGTTACACACCCAATGAAAATGGTTCGTTGGATCTCGATCGTAGTGATACACATATTCATAATATTGAAACCAAAAGATGCAAAGTTAATAATGATAGTGCAACTTATTTGTGGTATTGCCGTTTAGGTCATATTGGTATAAAGCGCATGAAGAAACTCCATGCTGATGGACTTTTGGAATCACTTGATTATGAATCAGTTGATGCTTGCGAACCATGCCTCATGGGCAAGATGACTAAGACTCCGTTCTCCGGAACAATGCAGCAAGCAACAGATTTGTTGGAAATCAAGCATACTGATGTATGTGCTCCGATGAATATTGAGGCTCGCAGCAGGTATCATTATTTTCTGATCTTCACAGATGATTTGAGCAGATATGAGTATATCTACCTGATGAAACACAAGTCTGAAACATTTGAAAAGTTCAAAGAATTTCAGAGTGAAGTGGAGAATCATAGTAACAAAATAAAAGTTTCTACGATATGATCGCAGAAGTAAAATATTTGAGTTACGAGTTTGGCCTTCAGTTAAAACAATGTGAAATAGTTTCACCACTCACGCCACCTGGAACACCACAGTGTAATGGTGTGTCGGAACGTCGTAACCGTGCTTTGTTAGATATGGTGCGATCTATGACGTCTCTTACTGATTTACCGCTATTGTTTTGGAGTTATGCATTAGAGACAGCTACATTCACGTTAAATATGGCACCATCTAACTCCGTTGAGATGACACCGTATGAACTATGGTTTGGCAAGAAACCTAAGCTGTCATTTCTTAAAGTTTGAGGTTGCAATGCTTATGTGAAAAAGTTTCAACCTGATAAGCTCAAACCCAAATCGGAGAAGTGCGTCTTCATAGGATACCCAAAAGAAAATGTTGGGTACACCTTCTGTCACAGATCTGAAGGCAATATATTCGTTGCTGAGAATGGATCCTTTCTAGAGAAGGAGTTTCTCTCGAAAGAAGTGAGTGGGAGGAAAGTAGAACTTGATGAGGTAATTGTACCTGCTCCCTTATTGGAAAGTAGTTCATCACAGAAATATGTTCCTGTGACTACTACACCAATTAGTGAGGAAGCTAATGATGATGATCATGTAACTTCAGATCAAGTTGCTACCGAACCTCGTAGGTAAACTAGAGTGAGATCCGCACTAGAGTGGTACGGTAATCCTGTTCTGGAGGTCATGTTACTTGACCATGATGAGCCTAGGAACTATGAGGAAGCGATGATGAGCCCAGATTCCGCAAAATGGCTTGAGGCCATGAAATCTGAGATGAGATCCATATATGAGAACAAAGTATGGACTTTGATTGACTTGCCCATTGATTGGCGAGCCATTGAGATTGAATGGATCTTCAAGAGGAAGACGGACGCTGATAGTAGTGTTACTATCTACAAAGCTAGAATTGTCGCAAAAAGGTTTTCGACAAGTTCAAGGTGTTAACTACTATGAGAGTTTCTCACTCGTATCTATGCTTAAGTCTGTCCGAATCATGTTAGCAATTGCCGCATTTTATGAAATCTGGCAAATGGATAAACAAAATTGCATTCCTTAATGGATTTATTAAAGAAGAGTTGTATATGATACAACCAGAAGGTTTTGTCAATCCTAAAGGTACTAACAAAATATGCAAGCTCCAGTGATCCATCTATGGACTGGTGCAAGCATCTCGGAGTTGGAATATACACTTTGATAAGTTGATCAAAGCATATAGTTTTATACAGACTTGTGGTGAAGCCTGTATTTACAAGAAAGTGAGTGGGAGCACTACAACATTTCTGATAAGTATATGTGAATGACATATTGTTGATCGGAGATAATGTAGAATTATTCTGCAAAGCATAAAGGAATGTTTGAAAGGAGTTTTTCAAAGAAAGACCTCGGTGAAGCTGCTTACATATTGAGCATTAAGATCTATAGAGATAGATCAAGATGCTTGATAAGTTTTTCAATGAGTACATACCTTGACAAGATTTTGAAGTAGTTCAAAATGGAACAGTCAAAGAAGGAGTTCTTGCCTGTGTTACAAGGTGTGAAGTTGAGTAAGACTCAAAACCCGACCACGGCAGAAGATAGAGAGAGAATGAAAGTCATTCCCTATGCCTTAGCCATAGGTTCTATAAAGTATGCCATGTTGTGTATCAGACCTATTGTATACCCTGCCCTGAGTTTGACAAGGGAGTACAATAGTGATCTAGGAGTAGATCACTGGACATTGGTCAAAATTATCCTTAGTGAAATAAGGATATGTTTCTCGATTATGGAGGTGACAAAAGGTTCGTCGTAAAGGGTTACATCAATGCAAGTTTTGACACTGATCCAGATGACTCAAAGTCTCAATCTGGATACATATTTAAAGTGGGAGCAATTAGCTAGAGTAGCTCCGTGCAGAGCATTCTTGACATAGAAATTTGCAAAATACATACGGATCTGAATGTGGCAGACCCGTTGACTAAACTTCCCTCACAAGCAAAACATGATCACACCTTAGTACTCTTTGGGTATTAGTCACATAGCAATGTGAACTAGATTATTGACTCTAGTAAACCCTTTGGGTGTTGGTCACATGACGATGTGAACTATGGGTATTAATCACATGGTAATGTGAACTATTGATGTTAAATCACATGGCGATGTGAACTAGATTATTGACTCTAGTGCAAGTGGGAGACTGAAGGAAATATGCCTAGAGGCAATAATAAAGTTATTATTTATTTCCTTATATCTTGATAAATGTTTATCATTCATGCTAGAATTGTATTAAACGGAAAAATAATACATGTGTGAATACATAGACAAACAGAGTGTCACTAGTATGCCTCTACTTGACTAGCTCGTTGATCGAAGATGGTTATGTTTCCTAACCATATACATGAGTTGTCATTTGATTAACAGGATCACATCATTAGGAGAATGATGTGATTGACTTGACCCATTCCGTTAGCTTAGCACTAGATCGTTTAGTTTGTTGCTATTGCTTTCTTCATAACTTATACATGTTCCTATGACTATGAGATTATGCAACTCCCGTTTACCGGAGGAACACTTTGTGTGCTACCAAACGTCACAACATAACTGGGTGATTATAAAGGTGCTCTACAGGTGTCTCCGAAGGTACTTGTTGGGTTGGCGTATTTCGAGATTAGGATTTGTCACTCCGATTGTCGGAGAGGTATCTTTGGGCCCTCTCGGTAATGCACATCACTCAAGCCTTGCAAGCATTGCAACTAATAAGTTAGTTGTGGGATGATGTATTACGGAACGAGTAAAGAGACTTGCCGGTAACGAGATTGAACTAGGTATTAAGATACCGATGATCGAATCTCGGGCAAGTAACATACCGATGACAAAGGGAACAACGTATGTTGTTATGCGGTCTGAACGATAAAGATCTTCGTAGAATATGTAGGAGCCAATATGAGAATCTAGGTTCCGCTATTGGTTATTGACCGGAGACGTGTCTCGGTCATGTCTACATAGTTCTCGAACCCGCAGGGTCCGCACGCTTAAAGTTCGGTGATGACCGTAATTAGGTTTTTTGTGTTTTGATGTACTGAAGGTTGTTTGGAGTCCCGGATGTGATCACGGACATGACAAGGAGTCTCGAAATGGTCGAGACATAAAGATTGATATATTGGAAGCCTATATTTGGATATCGGAAACGTTCCGGGTGAAATCGGGATTTTACTAGAGTACCGGGGGGTTATCGGAACCCCCCGGGTGTTATTGGGCCTACATGGGCCATAAGGGAGAAGAGGAGGGCCGGCCAGGGCAGGCCGCGCGCCCCCTCCCCCCTTAGTCCGAATAGGACAAGGAAGGGGGGGGCGGCGCCCCCCCTTTCCTTTTCCAACAAGGCAAGAGGGGGGAGTCCTACTCCCACCGGGAGTAGGACTCCTCCAGGCGCACCCCTAGGGCCGACCGCACCTCCCCCTCTCCCTCCTTTATATACGGGGGCAAGGGGGCACCCCATGACACACAAGTTGATCTTCGTGATCGTTCCTTAGCCGTGCGCGGTGCCCCCTTCCACCATATTCCACGTCGGTCATGTCGTAGCGGTGCTTAGGCGAAGCCCTGCGTCGGTAGAACATCATCACCGTCATCACGCCGTCATGCTGACAAAACTCTCCCTCAATGTTTTGCTGGATTGGAACTCGAGGGACGTCACCGAGTTGAACGTGTGCAGAACTCGGAGGTGTCGTACGTTCGGTACTTGGATCGGTCGGATCGGGAAGACGTACGACTACTTCCTCTACGTTGTGTCAACGCTTCCATTGCCGGTCTACGAGGGTACGTAGACAACACTCTCCCCTCTCGTTGCTATGCATCACCATGATCTTGCATGTGCGTAGGATTTTTTTTTGAAATTACTACGTTCCCCAACAGTAAGTAACAAGGTGTACCCATGTGTAGCGAGAATAATCATCAACAATAACAAAGCCATATTGAGATGCTTCATTTGAAATAGCAGAATAATGATTAGGACCAAAGAGATCCATGTGAAGCAATTCAAATGGGCGAGTGGTGTTCATGATAGTCTTCGCTGGATGCTTGGTCTTCGTCATCTTCCCAGCTTCACAGGCTCCACATAGGTGATCCTTGAGGAATTTGACATTTTCGATGCCAATGACATGCTTCTTCTTCGCAAGCGTGTGCAAATTCCTCATGCCTGCATGACCAAGTCGTCGATGCCAGAGCTAGCCTTCTGAAGCTTTTGCAAGTAAGCACACGGCTGGTTGTGGTCCTGTATAGAAATCAACAATATACAGGTCTCCTCTCCTAAAGCCTTCGAAGACTTTGGAATTGTCAACTTCCATAACCACAACACAATGGTACTTGCCAAAGACAACAACCATATCAAGATCACAAAGCATTGAGACAGACATAAGGTTGTATCCTAAGGACTCAACAAGCATGACTTTGTCCATGTGTCGATCCTTTGTGATCGCAACCTTACCTAGACCCAATACCTGACTTTTTCCTTTGTTAGCAAAGATGATATGCTTCAGATGCGTTGGAGATAATGGAGCATCCATCAATAGATTCTTGTCACCAGTCATGTGATTTGTACATCCACTATCGAGGACCCACTCAGTGGCTTTGGGTTGATCATCCTGCAGATGAATTAGTGCAGCTTACAAACTCATATACTTCATCAATGAAGAATATGACATCAATTCATCAGATCAATTTCATCAAGCAAAAGAACAGATAAAGCAATATGAGGACGTGAGAAATGAAAGTTCATTTCTTCATGATTAACCTGCGTCCTATTAGGCATGCTCAGGTCTCCAGCAAATTCTTGAGACGATTACGTACGTCTGGAGACCTGACCCTGCAGAAGAGATTACTTCTTTTTCTTCACCACCCACATATGAAGGGGTGGCAAAGAGTTCATCATTCTTCGAGCTCCATACTAGAAAGTCCATTTCGTTTCACATAAGAGGGGTTAGAATAAGCATAAGAGTAAGCAGAGAAATTCTTCGAGGACTTATGGTCATAATAATTTGAAGAATAATGCACATATCCATAATCCTTAGATCTTCCCTGCGAAACATACGAGTTAGCACGATGATGTTCATATGAGGACTTTGATCCATATGAGGAATATGATCCATGTGAGAAGTTTGGTCCATATGAAGAATTTGATCTGGGGTTCCTATTCTTCACAGGTGACGTCATGATGACATTCACCTGAAGATTTTCAAGGCATCTTTTGGGAACCCAGATTTTCTTCATAGGGGAGCCGTTCCTGCAGTTAGTGCCAACATATCTAGCAAATACTTCACCATTCTGATTTTTAAACAGTTTATAGTTGGAGTCAATTGACTCATCATCAGAATGAGGACATTCACATGAAAATCCAGATAAGTTAGATGGATCAACTGGAGGTCCCTTTGCAGCAACCCGTGTAGTTTTGGGGTACTGCTCAAGCTTCCAATATGTACCATCAGCATTGAGTTTCCTCTCAAAGGCAATACCCTCTTTCCTAGGGTTCCTGTTGAGGATCTGCTTTTTAAGCACATCACAAAGAGTCTGATGCCCTTTGAGGCTTTTGTACATGCCTGTCGTGTACAATTCCTTCAGCCCTGCATCGTCAGTGATACTAGCAATGTCCTCAGATGAGGAATTAGTGATAGCAGAGGCATGTGAAGAATTTGAACATTCAGGTGAAGAATTAGCGGATTCACGTTCAATGCACTTCAAGCATGGAGGAACAAATTCTTCCTGAGATGCGCTGATTTGTTGAGCAAGTAATGAATCACGCTCCTTCTGAAGATCTTCATAACTCACACTTAGCTTTTCAAGATCTTGCTTTCTTTGAAGAAATTCATAAGAAAGCTTCTCATGATCGGATAAGAGAGTGTTATGATGACTTTGAAGATTGTCAAACCTAGTCTGAAATCTTTGAAGATTTTCAGTCAAGGCTTTAGTGCGATCCATTTCTTCACCCAACATATCATCACTTTTGTCTAGCATGTTTTGAACCTTTTCTAAAGCCCTTTGTTGTTTTACAGCAATCTTAGCAAGTTTAGAATAGTTGGGCTTAAGATTTTTCATCAGATTCATTCTCACTTGATTAAAATGAGGTATATTTGAGTACCTTGGCACCCTTTGCCATGAAGCAATAGGTGGGAGCGTAGTCATCATCCCCTTCATCAGCTTTGTTGGTGAGGTTATTTTCTTCAGTGTTGAAGATAGGCTTGCTGACGAATGCAGTAGCGAGAGCTAGGCTCGCCACCCCGGATTCGGACTCCTTAGATGACTCCTCTTCCTCATTTTCTTCAGATTCAGCCTCAGAGTCCATTTCCTTGCCAATGAATGCCCTGGCCTTCTTGGAGCTGCTCTTCTTGTGATATGAAGGCCTTGAGGATTTTGATGATGAGGATTTCGTGGATTTCTTCTTTTTCTTTGCATCATCAGAACTGTAATCCTTGTATTTCTTCTTCTCTGATTCCTTTTCCCATCGAGGACAATCTTGAATATAATGTCCAGGCTTCTTGCATTTGTGGCAGAGCCTCCTCTTATAGTCACTGGATGAAGAATCACTGCTCCTTGAGGGTCTTCCAAGGCGACCACGTCTTGAGAACTTTTGGAACTTCTTCACAAGTAGAGCCAGATCTTGGCTTAGTTCTTCAGGATCACCAAGGCTGCCACCAGATTCTTCATCTTCGGACTCAGATATGGCCTTGGCCTTCAGTGCACGTGTTCTGCCATAGCTTGAACCATAGAGATCTCTCTTTTCAGCAAGTTGGAACTCATGAGTATTTAGCCTTTCGAGAATATCAGCGGGATCAAGTGACTTGTAATCAGCACGTTCTTGTATCATCAATGCCAGAGTGTCAAATGAGGAATCAAGCGATCTCAGCAATTTCTTCACCACCTCATGGTCGGTGATGTCAGTGGCACCAAGTGCTTGAAGCTCATTTGAGATGTCAGTGAGGCGATCGAAGGTTTGTTGAACATTTTCATTGTCGAGTCTTTTGAAGCGGTTGAAGAGATTGCGATGAACATCAACTCGAGAGTCACGCTGAGTTGAGACTCCTTCATTCACTTTGGATAACCTGTCCCAGATAAGCTTCGTTGTCTCCAAAGCACTCACTCTGCCATACTATCCTTTGCTCAAATGGCCACATATGATATTCTTTGCTTGAGAGTCGAGTTGCTTGAATCTCTTCACGTCAGCAGCATTCAGAGAAGGTGTGACTGAGGGAACACCATTTTCCACAACATACCAGAGATCGTTATCAATTGCTACAAGATGCATTCGCATCTTATTCTTCCAGTAGGGGTAGTCCGTCCCATTGAAGGTAGGACACCCAGCAGAGACCTTGATCATATGTAACGCCCCATGACCGGAGCTTCAGTTGCCTTCCAGGGTTTCCGGGTTTCGTCGTGTGTTTTGTTTGGTCCGCTGCATTTCCTCTTTGCATCATGTGCATTGCATCATGTCATTTCTTTTCTTAACTCAACTAAATAAACCGTATGGATCGTCGATCCATTTAAACCGAGGGAATTCACATGGTGATTCTCTTTACAACTTATCCTCTCGATATTTAGAGAGCTATAGTAATTATTCCAATTATGTGGAATTACCTTAACACACCTGCAAAAATCCCAATGCCTTTTATTATTTCAACTCTTGGCCTCTAACTTTGCCACATGTCCTTTCATCATTTTCTGGAGCTCCACCTAATTTCTCAACATTTTTGGGCACTTCGAAAAACCTATCCTAGTTCAAACCTTTTGAATTAAATTCAAAGGAATTTGAATTTAATCTTTCAAACTTGACCTTTTTCTATTTTCCCAGACCGTGCTCATTTTTCTGAGTCCGTGAAAATTATCCCCGTGCCCAAATTCTTCCTCTAACCTTCTCTTCTCTCCTTTCCTTTCTCCTTTTTTATTGTCTCTGTTTTTGTTAAGAGTAGAATCAAGAGAGGGAGAGAAGGGAGCCCAGCAGGCCATTTGGGCCCAGCTGCATCTAACCTAGCCCAGGCCGGCCCATCCTTCCCCGCAGCCCACCTAAACCTACTTCCTAACCCTAGGCCCAACGAACCAACCTCCCTCTCCTCACGATCTCCTCTTCCCTCGCACCGCCAGAGAGACCCGCAGCCCGATCCCCATCTCCCTCGCGCGTGCTCCTCTTCTCGCTCGCTGGCCGCAGCCACTCCTCCCTCGATCCCTCTCCTCCTCTCGCTAGTCTTCTGCCGCCGCCACACCCTCTCGCTCGC
>NC_041384.1:20243787-20259004 GCF_002162155.2 Triticum dicoccoides
CGGCCCTGCCGCTGAGCGACGCCCGCTCTTCGGTCCGGCGTCCCGCGCTGTCCCCGTCGCCATCGTCCATCCTGTCACTGGAGCCCGGCACCTCTACCTCGCCTCTGCTCCCGCATGCTTCGCCTCCCCGTGCTCCAGTTGCACCGACGTTCGGGGCTCCAAGTCCTCCACCTCCGTTGTTCGCCCCAAGGCCCGGCGAGGTCACGGCCGGACCCAACTTCGGTGCCCCGTCCCCATTGGTGCTGACCTCCACCGCAGGGGCAGCGTGGTCGCTGCCCTGCTTCTGTGTTGTTTGCCAGGTCCCGCAGGAGGCCGCGCGAGCCCGCGTTGACCACGTCGGTGTGGGTCCTTTTCGCCTGCAGCTGCCGCCATGGAACCGAGCTTAGAGCTCTGCTGCTGCCTTGGTGCTGCTATGCCCAACTACTCCTTGACAGTTGCCTCGTCTCCGGCCCTACCTGTTGGAGCCATGCCTCCCGGTGCCCGCATCCGCGTCGCCGGTCTTCTATCTCGACCCGGCATCTTTCCCTTATGGCATCTATTTAGGTGCAGCGCCACAAGTTTTGCCTCTGTGCACCCGCGTGATGTTGGCAGTGGGGTACCTCGACGCCCGACGCCTAAAACGATCACAGAACCGGAAATAACGCCAAGTACTAGGTCAACGAGGACCGCCAAGTTCGTCTTCTGCCGTCTCCGAAATCGCCAAGTACCACGACGATACGTGAACGACCACCGCCGACCCCAAGTTACTCGGATTCGTCAAGTACTTCTACGAAAACATTGTACGACTACTTCCGTGGCTGAAAACCCGTGTACAACTACCGTTGCCGTGTACGACTACCTCCACGACGAACGTCCCGAGAACGTCTACTTCCTTTACTTTGCACCGAACGAGAACCGTCCCTTTTGAAGGAAGTATGCCCTAGAGGCAATAATAAAGTTATTATTTATTTCCTTATATCATGATAAATGTTTATTATTCATGCTAGAATTGTATTAACCGGAAACATAATACATGTGTGAATACATAGACAAACAGAGTGTCACTAGTATGCCTCTACTTGACTAGCTCGTTAATCAAAGATGGTTATGTTTCCTAACCATGAACAAAGTGTTGTTATTTGATTAACGAGGTCACATCATTAGTTGAATGATCTGATTGACATGACCCATTCCATTAGCTTAGCACCCGATCGTTTAGTATGTTGCTATTGCTTTCTTCATGACTTATACATGTTCCTTTGACTATGAGATTATGCAACTCCCGTTTGCCAGAGGAACACTTTGGGTGCTACCAAACGTCACAATGTAACTGGGTGATTATAAAGGAGTACTACAGGTGTCTCCAAAGGTAGATGTTGGGTTGGCGTATTTTGAGATTAGGATTTGTCACTCCGATTGTCGGA
The DNA here is from genome assembly GCF_002162155.2 of Triticum dicoccoides. NCBI lineage: Eukaryota > Viridiplantae > Streptophyta > Magnoliopsida > Poales > Poaceae > Triticum > Triticum dicoccoides. The sequence continues at coordinate 20,245,191 of NC_041384.1, forward strand.
GAGGTATCTCTGGGCCCTCTCGGTAATGCACATCACATAAGCCTTGCAAGCATTGCAACTAATGAGTTAGTTGCGAGATGATGTATTACGGAACGAGTAAAGAGACTTGCCGGTAACGAGATTGAACTAGGTATTGGATACCGACGATCGAATCTCGGGCAAGTAACATGCCGATGACAAAGGGAACAACGTATGTTGTTATGCGGTCTGACCGATAAAGATCTTCGTAGAATATGTAGGAGCCAATATGGGCATCCAGGTCCCGCTATTGGTTATTGACCGGAGACATGTCTCGGTCATGTCTACATTGTTCTCGAACCCGTAGGGTCCGCGCGCTTAAGGTTACGATGACAGTTATATTATGAGTTTATGCATTTTGATGTACCGAAGTTAGTTCGGAGTCCCGGATGTGATCATGGACATGACGAGGAGTCTCGAAATGGTCGAGACATAAAGATTGATATATTGGAAGCCTATGTTTGGATATCGGAAGTGTTCCGGGTGAAATCGGGATTTTACCGGAGTACCGGGAGGTTACCAGGACCCCCCGGGAACCATATGGGCCTTAGTTGGCTTTAGTGGAAAGGAGAAAGGGGCAGCCCAAGGTGGGCTGCGCGCCTCCCCCCTCCCCTAGTCCTATTAGGACTAGGAGAGGTGGCCGGCCCCCTCTCTCTCTTCCCCCCCCCCCTGAGGAATCCTATTCCAACTAGGATTGGGGGGGGGGATCCTACTCTCGGAGGGAGTAGGACTCTCCTGGCGCGCCCCTTATGGCCGGCCAGCCTTCCCCCTTTGGTCCTTTATATACTGAGGTAGAGGCACCCTAGAACACACAAGTTGATCCACGTGATCTATTCCTTAGCCGTGTGCGGTGCCCCAGCCACCATAGTCCTCGATAATACTGCAGCGGAGTTTAGGTGAAGCCCTGCTGCTGTAGTACATCAAGATCGTCACCACGCCGTCGTGCTGACGGAACTCTTCCCCGACACTTTGCTGGATCGGAGTCCGGGGATCGTCATCGAGCTGAACGTGTGCTCGAACTCGGAGGTGCCGTAGTTTCGGTGCTTGATCGGTTGGATCGTGAAGACGTACGACTACTTCCTCTACGTTGCGTCAACGCTTCCGCAGTCGGTCTGCGTGTGTACGTAGACAACACTCTCCCGTCTCGTTGCTATGCATCACATGATCTTGCGTGTGCGTAGGAATTTTTTTTGAAATTACTACGAAACCCAACAGTGGTATCAGAGCCTAGGTTTTATATGTTGATGTTATATGCACGAGTAGAACACAAGTGAGTTGTGGGTGATATAGGTCATACTGCCTACCAGCATGTCATACTTTGGTTCGGCGGTATTGTTGGACGAGACGACCCGGACCAACATTACGCGTACGCTTACGCGAGACCGGTTCCCCCGACGTGCTTTGCACATAGGTGGCTTGCGGGCGACTGTCTCTCCAACTTTAGCTGAACCGAGTGTGGCTACGCCCGGTCCTTGCGAAGGTTAAAACGGAGTCTATTTGACAAACTATCGTTGTGGTTTTGATGCGTAGGTGAGATTGGTTCTTACTTAAGCCCGTAGCAGCCACGTAAAACTTGCAACAACAAAGTAGAGGACGTCTAACTTGTTTTTGCAGGGCATGTTGTGATGTGATATGGTCAAGACATGATGCTGAATTTTATTGTATGAGATGATCATGTTTTGTAACCGAGTTATCGGCAACTGGCAGGAGCCATATGGTTGTTGCTTTATTGTATGCAATGAAATCGCGATGTAATGCTTTAATTTATTACTAAGCGGTAGTGATAGTCGTGGAAGCATAAGATTGGCGAGACGACAACGATGCTGTGATGGAGATCAAGGTGTCGCGCTGGTGACGATGGTGATCATGACGGTGCTTCGAAGATGGAGATCACAAGCACAAGATGATGATGGCCATATCATATCACTTATATTGATTGCATGTGATGTTTATCCTTTTATGCATCTTATCTTGCTTTGATTGACGGTAGCATTATAAGATGATCCCTCACTAAATTATCAAGAAGTGTTCTCCCTGAGTATGCACCATTGCCAAAGTTCGTTGTGCCCAGACACCATGTGATGATTGGGTGTGATAAGCTCTACGTCCATCTACAATGGGTGCAAGCCAGTTTTGCACACGTAGAATACTCAGGTTAAACTTGACGAGCCTAGCATATGCAGATATGGCCTCGGAACACGGAGACCGAAAGGTCGAGCGTGAATCGTATAGTAGATATGATCAACATAACGATGTTCACCATTGAAAACTACTCCATCTCACGTGATGATCGGTTATGGTTTAGTTGATTTGGATCACGTGATCACTTAGAGGATTAGAGGGATGTCTATCTAAGTGGGAGTTCTTAAGTAATTTGATTAATCGAACTTAAATTTATCATGAACTTAGTCCTGGTAGTATTTTGCAAATTATGTTGTAGATCAATAGCTCGCGTTATTGCTTTCATATGTTTATTTTGATATGTTCCTAGAGAAAAATTGTGTTGAAAGATGTTAGTAGCAATGATGCGGATTGGATCCGTGATCTGAGGTTTATCCTCATTGCTGCACAGAGGAATTATGTCCTTGATGCACCGCTAGGTGATAGACCTATTGCAGGAGCAGATGCTGACGTTATGAATGTTTGGCTAGCTAAATATGATGACTACTTGATAGTTTAGTGCACCATGCTTAACGGCTTAGAATTGGGACTTCAAAGACGTTTTGAACGTCATGGACCATATGAGATGTTCGCGGAGTTGAAGTTTCAAGCAAATACCCGAGTTGAGAGATATGAAGTCTCCAACAAGTTCTATAGCTAAAAGATGGAGGAGAATCGCTCAACTAGTGAGCATGTGCTCAGATTGTCTGGGTACTACAATCGCTTGAATTAAGTGGGAGTTAATCTTCCAGATAAGATAGTGATTGACAGAATTCTCTAGTCACCATCACCGAGTTAGTAGAACTTCGTGATGAGCTATAGTATGCAAGGGATGACGGAAACGAATCCCGAGCTTTTCATGATGATGAAATCGATGAAGGTAGAAATCAAGAAAGAGCATCAAGTGTTGATGGTTGACAAGGTCACTAGTTTCAAGAAAAAGGCAAAGGGAAGAAGGGGAACTTTAAGAAGAACGGCAAGCAAGTTGCTGCTCAAGTGAAGAAGCCCAAGTCTGGTCCTAAAGCCTGAGACTAAGTGTTTCTACTGCAAAGGGACTGGTCACTGGAAGCGGAACTACCCCAAGTGATTGGCAGATAAGAAGGATGGCAAAGTGAACATAAGTATATTTGATATACATGTTATTGATGTGTACTTTACTAGTGTTTATAGCAACCCCTCAGTATTTGATACTAGTTCACTTGCTAAGATTAGTAACTCGAAACGAGAGTTGCAGAATAAACAGAGACTAGTTAAGGGTGAAGTGACGATGTATGTTGGAAGTGGTTCCAAGATTGATATGATCATCATCGCACACTCCCTATACTTTCGGGATTAGTGTTGAACCTGAATAAGTGTTATTTGGTGTTTGCGTTAAGCATGAATATGATTTGATCATGTTTATTGTAATACGGTTATTCATTTAAGTAAGAGAATAAATTGTTATTCTATTTACATGAATAAAACCTTATATGGTTACACACGCAATGAAAATAGTTCGTTGGATCTCGATCGTAATGATACACATAGTCATAATATTGAAACCAAAAGATGCAAAGTTAATAATGATAGTGCAACTTATTTGTAGCACTGCCGTTTAGGTCATATTGGTGTAAAGCGCATGAAGAAACTCCATGCTGATGGGATTTTGAAATCACTTGATGCTTGCGAACCATGCCTTATGGGCAAGATGACTAAAGACTCCGTTCTCCGGAACAATGGAGCGAGCAACGGACTTATTGGAAATAATACATACTGATGTATGCGATCCGATGAGTGTTGAAGCTCGCGGCGGGTATCTTTATTTTCGGACCTTTACATATGATTTGAGCAGATATGGGTATATTTGCTTGATGAAACATAAGTCTGAAACATTTGAAAAGTTCAAAGAATTTCAGAGTGAAGTGGAAAATCATCATGACAAGAAAATAAAAGTTTCTACGATATGATCGCAGAGGTAAAACATTTGAGTTACGAGTTTGGTCTTCAATTAAAACAATGTGAAATAGTTTCACTACTCACGCCACCTGGAACACCATAGTGTAATGGTGTGTCCGAACGTCATAACCGTACTTTATTAGATATAGTGCGGTCTATGATGTCTCTTACGATCTACCACTATCGTTTTGGGGTTATGCATTAGAGACAGCTGCATTCACGTTAAATAGGGCACCATCTAAGTCTGTTGAGACGACAACAATCTGAACTGTGGTTTGGTAAGAAACCGAAGTTGTCGTTTCTTAAAGTTTGGGGTTGTGATGCTTATATATGAAAAAGTTTCATCCTAATAAGCTCAAACCCAAACCGGAGAAATATGTCTTCATAGGATACCCAAAGGAGACTGTTGGGTACACCTTCTATCACAAATCTGAAGGCAAGACTTTTGTTGCTAAATTCGGAGTTTTTCTAGAGAAGGAGTTTCTCTCGAAAGAAGTGAGTGGGAGGAAAGTAGAACTTGATGAGGTAACTGTACCTGCTCCCTTATTGGAAAGTAGTTCATCACAGAAATCTGTTCCTGTGACTACTACACCAATTAGTGAGGAAGCTAATGATGATGATCATGTAACTTCAGATCAAGTTACTACCAAATCTCGTAGGTAAACCAGAGTGAGATCCGCACCAGAGTGGTACGGTAATCCTGTTCTGGAAGTCATGTTACTAGACCATGACGAACTTGTGAACTATGAGGAAGCGATGATGAGCCCAGATTCCGCGAAATGGTTTGAGGCCATGAAATCTGAGATATGATCCATGTATGAGAACAAAGTATGGACTTTGGTTGACTTGCCCGATGATCGGCAGGCCATAGAAAATAAATGGATCTTCAAGAGGAAGACGGACACTGATAGTAGTGTTACTATCTACAAAGCTAGAATTGTCGCAAAAGGTTTTCGACAAAGTTCAAGGTGTTGACTACGATGAGATTTTCTCACTCGTATCTATGCTGAAGTCTGTCCGAATCATGTTAGCAATTGCCGCATTTTATGAAATCTGGCAAATGGATAAACAAAACTGCATTCCTTAATGGATTTACTAAAGAAGAGTTGTATACGATGCAACTAGAAGGTTTTGTCGATCCTAAAGGTGTTAACTAAATATGCAAGCTCCAGCGATCCATCTATTGACTGGTCCAAGAATCTCGGAGTTGGAATATACGCTTTGATAAGTTGATCAAAGCATATAGTTTTATACAGACTTGCGGTGAAGACTGTATTTACAAGAAAGTGAGTGGGAGCACTACAACATTTCTGATAAGTATATGTGAACAACATATTGTTGATCGGAAATAATGTATAATTTTCTGGAAAGCATAAAGGAATATTTGAAAGGAGTTTTTCAAAGAAAGACCTCGGTAAAGTTGCTTACATATTGAGCATCAAGATCTATAGAGATAGATCAAGACACTTGATAAGTTTTTCAATGAGTACATACCTTGACAAGATTTTGAAGTAGTTCAAAATGGAACAGTCAAAGAAAGAGTTCTTGCCTGTGTTGCAAGGTGTGAAATTGAGTAAGACTCAAAGCCCGACCACGACAGAAGATAGAAATAGAATGAAAGTCATTCCCTATGCCTCAGCCATAGGTTCTATAAAGTATGCCATGCTATGTACCAGATCTATTGTATGCCCTACCACTGAGTTTGGCAAGGGAGTACGATAGTGATCTAGGAGTAGATCACTGGACAGCGGTCAAAATTATCCTTAGTGGAATAAGGATATGTTTCTCGATTATGGAAGTGAAAAAAGGTTCGTCGTAAAGGGTTACGCCGATGCAAGTTTTGACACTAATCTAGATGACTCTAAGTCTCGATCTAGATACATATTGAAAGTGGGAGCAATAAGCTAGAGTAGCTCCGTGCAGAGCATTGTTGACATAGAAATTCGCAAAATACTTACGGATCTGAATGTGACAGACCCGTTGACTAAAATTATCTCACAAGAAAAACATGATCACACCTTAGTACTCTTTGGGTGTTAATCACATAGCAATGTGAACTAGATTACTGACTCTAGTAAACCCTTTGGTTGTTGATCACATATCGATGTGAATATGGGTGTTAATCACATGGTGATGTGAACTATTGATGTTAAATCACATGGCGATGTGAACTAGATTATTGACTCTAGTGCAAGTGGGAGACTGAAGGAAATATGCCCTAGAGGCAATAATAAAGTTATTATTTATTTCCTTATATCATGATAAATGTTTATTATTCATGCTAGAATTGTATTAACCGAAAACATAATACATGTGTGAATACATAGACAAACAGAGTGTCACTAGTATGCCTCTACTTGACTAGCTCGTTAATCAAAGATGGTTATGTTTCCTAACCATGAACAAAGTGTTGTTATTTGATTAACGAGGTCACATCATTAGTTGAATGATCTGATTGACATGACCCATTCCATTAGCTTAGCACCCGATCGTTTAGTATGTTGCTATTGCTTTCTTCATGACTTATACATGTTCCTTTGACTATGAGATTATGCAACTCCCGTTTGCCGGAGGAACACTTTGGGTGCTACCAAACGTCACAACGTAACTGGGTGATTATAAAGGAGTACTACAGGTGTCTCCAAAGGTAGATGTTGGGTTGGCGTATTTCGAGATTAGGATTTGTCACTCCGATTGTCGGAGAGGTATCTCTGGGCCCTCTCAGTAATGCACATCACATAAGCCTTGCAAGCATTGCAACTAATGAGTTAGTTGCGAGATGATTTATTACGGAACAAGTAAAGAGACTTGCCGGTAACGAGATTGAACTAGGTATTGGATACCAACGATCGAATCTCGGGCAAGTAACATACCGATGACAAAGGGAACAACGTATGTTGTTATGCGGTCTGACCGATAAAGATCTTCGTAGAATATGTAGGAGCCAATATGGGCATCTAGGTCCCGCTATTGGTTATTGACCGGAGACATGTCTCGGTCATGTCTACATTGTTCTCAAACCCGTAGGGTCCGCACGCTTAAGGTTACGATGACAGTTATATTATGAGTTTATGCATTTTGATGTACCGAAGTTAGTTCGGAGTCCCGGATGTGATCACGGACATGACGAGGAGTCTCGAAATGGTCGAGACATAAAGATTGATATATTGGAAGCCTATGTTTGGATATCGAAAGTGTTCCGGGTGAAATCGGGATTTTACCGGAGTACCGGGAGGTTACCAGGACCCCCCGAGAACCATATGGGCCTTAGTGGGCTTTAGTGGAAAGGATAAAGGGGCAGCCCAAGGTGGGCTACGCGCCTCCCCCCTCCCCTAGTCCTATTAGGACTAGGAGAGGTGGCCGGCCCCCTCTCTCTCTTTCCCCCCCGAGGAATCCTATTCCAACTAGGATTGGGGGGGGGGGATCCTACTCCCGGAGGGAGTAGGACTCTCCTGGCGCGCCCCTTGTGGCCGGCCAGCCTCCCCCCTTTGGTCCTTTATATACTGAGGTAGAGGCACCCTAGAACACACAAGTTGATCCACGTGATCTATTCCTTAGCCGTGTGCGGTGCCCCCAGCCACCATAGTCCTCGATAATACTGTAGCGAAGTTTAGGCGAAGCCCTGCTGCTGTAGTACATCAAGATTGTCACCACGCCGTCGTGCTGACGGAACTCTTCCCCGACACTTTGCTGGATCGGAGTCCGGGGGTCGTCATCGAGCTGAACATGTGCTCGAACTCGGAGGTGCCGTAGTTTCGGTGCATGATCGGTTGGATCGTGAAGACGTACGACTACTTCCTCTACATTGCGTCAACGCTTCCGCAGTCGGTCTGCGTGGGTACGTAGACAACACTCTCCCCTCTCGTTGCTATGCATCACATGATCTTGCGTGTGCGTAGGAATTTTTTTTGAAATTACTACGAAACCCAACATCTTTTGCACGCTTCGAAGGTATAACCCCGAGTCGACGCCCGTGAACGCATGAATGCATGTTGGATGAGATGCACCCTTTGTCTGCACCGTGTCCGTATTGTCACTCGTTTTCCATGCCACTAACCCGTGGGACACCCGGAATCCAGGATCATCCCACCATCTCTTGCACGCTCCCGTCACTTTTCCTTTTGCACCGGTATCCCCGTGGACTACCTGATAACCGATATGTTGCCGTGGCATCAGTTTCGTATTCGTCGCCGTGGCACCCCTTTTCCTTGGCACCACGGTGACAAATGCTTCATAATGCTCTTGTCAACTTTTATTAAAAATTGCTTAAACTTGCACATGTCATCCGCATCATGATAACAACTTCAAGATTGGTTAAAATTGTTGTTGCACCAAATTGATAATTGCATTTGGGGTTTACCGGTTTTGTTTTTTATTATATCCGGCCCCATTTAAATTGTTTAGATGATATAGTTTTGTTATGCTTCACCTCTTGCCATGTTTAAACAACATTTAATATTGTTGGGTACCTAACCGAGAGTGAACTAAATAATTGATGTGGTGTTCGGTCAATATGTAACGGAGTTGCATATTGAGCTCCACTTAATTTGTAGGATTGCTTGTGCACTTTGCCATGCCATGCCGCTTTAATCCGGACATGCATCATACTTGTTTGTGCATCATGCCATGATTCTGTGTTGGTTGTTTACTATGTTGTTTGCTTCTTTCCGGTGTGCTTCTTCAGGTTGTTTCCGGTACGTCGTGTTTGTGAGGAACCGTTCGACTACGTCCGTTTGTCTGCTTCATGGACTATTTCTTCTTCCTTGCGGGATCTCAGGCAAGATGACCATACCCTCGAAATCACTTCTATCTTTGCTTGCTTAGTTGCTCGCTCTTTTGCTATGCCTATGCTGCGATACCTACCACTTGCTTATCATGCCTCCCATATTGTTGCACCAAGCCTCTAACCCACCTTGTCCTAGCAAACCGTTGATTGGCTATGTTACCGCTTTGCTCAGCCCCTCTTATAGCGTTGTTAGTTGCAGGTGAAGATTGAAGTTTTGTTCCTTGTTGGAACATGGAGATGTTGTTCCTGGTTGGAACATGTTTACTTGTTGGGATATCACAATATATCTTATTTAATTAATGCATCTATATACTTGGTAAAGGGTGGAAGGCTCGGCCTTATGCCTGGTGTTTTGTTCCACTCTTGCCACCCTAGTTTCCGTCATATCGGTGTTATGTTCCCGGATTTTGCGTTCCTTACGCGGTTGGGTTATAATGGGAACCCCTTGACAATTCGCCTTGAATAAAACTCCTCCAGCAAGGCCCAACATTGGTTTTACCATTTGCCTCCTAGCCTTTTCTTTCCCTTGAGTCGGCCGGCTCAAGGGTCATCTTATTTTAACCCCCCGGGCAGTGCTTCTCTAAGTGTTGGTCCAACTGAGCGATGTCCGAGGCTACCAGGGGCAACTCTGGGCTGGCTTACCCGACGTCTTGCTCATCCGGTGTGCCCTGAGAACGAGATATGTGCAGCTCCTATCGGGATTTGTCGGCACATCTGGGTGGCTTTGCTGGTCTTGGTTTACCATTGTTGAGCTCTGAGGTGTTGTCGTCATAATTTTATCGTTGCAGTTCTGGAATACCTGAGTTTAGTACGCCGACATCGAAAATCTCTTTTATGCAGTTCGTTGGTGAGATAACCTCGACGCCACCCAGTACTGGGGCGGGAGTTCGGGAGTATCGCCATAACTCGTATAACGGATGCTTTTCGAAGGTTGAGGTAGATGATTTCCGAAGGTTTCTTGGTTATGTGTTGAAGGATGGATACAACTGGATGTAGGATTTGCTAGTTTTGGATGAGATATTATGCTTCCCCTGTATCCCCAATACCTGATTGCATAACCGGGAAAATTTCGGGAGTTTCATAAGTGGGAATTCTAGTAGCTCTTAGGATATCTTTCCAACAGATGTATGATATGAAATTGGGGTTCGACGTCTAGTGGTCCGCCTATTCACGGTCGGTTTTACAGTGGTCTCGTTGTGTCTTAAAGAGTCCTTGGCTATGCCGACTCGGGGACACTTCGTATGTCATGTGCATTGCCTTGTACATGATGGTGCTGTACGATCGAGCCCGTGTAGGCCCCACCACGAAAACTTCGGACAAAATCTCTATCATATGTTTTTTCTGGCTTATTCCGCAAGCCAATCCTTGTTTTGTTTTGAGTTGTGGTATTCGAGTTGCTTCGAAGTCAAATGTTGATTCCATACCTTTTCCAAGTGGTGTTCTCATATTCCTATGTGAATACTAATCCTTCTCGATCATCGAGTTTGTCATTTCAATTTCTTTTAACCGGTGTGTTTTCTCTTCAAGTGGATCTGATCATTTCAACATCAGTAAGATCAATGATCAGTTCTTCTCAACGGTGTTCGTTTCATCCATCCCAAGTTGCCTTTGTTTTTTCCCGCCCTCCCTCCCTTGTTTTTCTTCAACGACTCAGATTTCTTAATCAAGTATCCATTTTATTGCTGAGAAATCTCTCCATTCTTTTCCATCAGTATTCTTATCCGGTGATTTTCACGAAGATGCTAACGGAGCTTCTAGTTCATCATTCTTTGTTCTCTTTTATCCGATGAATTCAATTCAAACTTTGCCAATTATATCCTTTCCTCGTTGCAAATACCTTCTCATGCCGGTGCACCTCATATTCAGTCATTTCTCGCTATTCAATTGTTCCGGAGTGCTCAAGATATCTCGAAGATTCGTGTTTTCCACTCTGCATTCATTCAAGATCTTTCGAGAATGTTATCTTATTCAAGTCTTTTAATTCAACCGGTGCTATTTCTTTTTTTTTCAAGTAATCATTCCAACGGTGTTTATTTTGAGTGGGACCTAACCCACAGGTCTTTTCCCAGGATCTTACCCGACTCTTCTAAATTTTTCCGGAGTTATTCTCAAATTCTTTTCTAAAGTTTGACGTAACAATGGATTATCATCAATCAAATGTCTTTTTCCAAGATCTTTCAAATTCTTTTCATCGTTGGATCAACCTTTCTATTCGTCACCCCGGAGTTTTTCAACGATTTTGGTGGTGTTGTTCTCGTCATTCTCGGATTTGAAGACCAAAGAGGAGTTCCTCTTAAATCCTTACCCGTTCTTCCAAAGACCCATGGTTCTAATTTGTTGCCATCCTCTCATAATTGTTTTCGATTGTGAGAATTCTTTTCACCTATCCGGAGTAATTCAAGAGTCTTCTCAGTTTGCTATCCGGAATCCATCAATTCAGGTTTATTCATTCTCAGCTGTCAGTTATCATTCTACTATCTTGCCGGCGCATCAATCAAATATCCTCTAATCAGTTCTTGATCTCTTCGTTCTGATGTATCTAAATCCCCTCAAGCTTCTTCGTTCATTTGCTAATTCTTTCCGGTGTTTCTTCATATTTTAATCATTCTTTTTCAATTCTTACGGTGGTTCATTCAAGATCTCTCTTCCTTGGTTAGCATATCAATCCATTCGTGTTTTCAATCCTACCGATGGCTTGTTGAAGACCATCTCAAGTTTGCGCTATATCTCGCTTAATCCTCTCTACGGGAATAAGTAGTGTGATAAATCCGTTGATTGTCATCAATTTAATTGGTGAAGGATAAGCATAATGTAATTCTTATTCTTGTTTCATCCTAATGATTAATTCTTATTCCGGAGGCCCTTCAAACTCTCGGTTTCATTTGTTTCATCTTCTCTTTTTCCCGGAGTGCCAACCTCTTTCAATTATATTGTCACGGAGATCTCTATCTAAATCATTGCGAGGCTTAAATCTTTTTTTTCATCATTCAATTAGTTTGGATCATCCTTTTGTTACCGGAGTTTTTTTTCATGGAGGCTATACATGATGGTTCATCAAAGAAATAATTCCTTCTCCAAGTGTTCATTGAGATTCTTTTCAAAGGAGCTCAAGCTTTCTTCATCTTGCTATCCGGAGTCAAATTCTTTCTTCCATATTATTGGAGGTGGTATTATGTCATTCTTGATAATTGAGTTCATGTTTTCATGATTCACATGTTGTCAAGAATGAGATATTTTAAATCCATCAATCTCGTCATTGGAGTTATCTTGGGTTATATTTCACCTAAAGCCTTCCCTAAGGATTGTTGCTATAATGGTGCTCATATATGATCCAAGTTCTTCATCTACCCTCCCGGTGAAATAAGCTTCTCGTCCCCTTTGTTCATGCCAATCCAATTCTTCTTCCCGTGAGTGGCAGGTTGTCACCTCATAATTTTTGAGATGTATTCCATAAGACCATATCAAGATTATTCTTTTCGTTGTTGGTTTTCCAACAACTCCGTTCTAGCATTTGTTGTAAGCGTGCTCCCTCGAGATCTTGTTTTCCTTCGTTCATCCCATTCCATTCTTACTTTTGTTCCGGAGGCTTTGTGATGTTGCTCTCTTCAACCCATCTTTCCGTTTTGTCAGGATCGTGTTCTTTTCTTGGTTTATCCATTTAACCGGAGTGTTGTGTCCTTTTTCCTCAAGTTCTTTTCGCCTTATCAAGTCTTGCATCTTTTCTCAACCAGAGTGCTGTTCGAATTTGGTCTTCCTTGATCCCCTTCCTTAACCGGCGTGTTTTCAATATATATCTTCCCTTCAACCTCAAGGTTTTCGCAATGTTCTTTGTCCCTCTTTTCTAACGGAGTGTTTTCGACCTTGTTCACCTTCGTTGTATTCTTTTCTTGAATTTGTGTAACCTTTTCAAGGTTCTTTGGTTTCACTCGTTTGTCAAAGAAGCAACTTAGTCTTACCTCTTCTCTTTCTCTTCCGTTGTTCCTCCGGTGCCATTCTAGATCTCGGGACGAGATCCTCTCGTAGTGGTGGAGTGTTGTAACGCCCCAAGACCGGAGCTTCAGTTGCCTTCCAGGGTTTCTGGGTTTCGTCGTGTGTTTTGTTTGGTCCGCTGCATTTCATCTTTGCATCATGTGCATTGAATCATGTCATTTCTTTTCTTAACTCAACTAAATAAACTGTATGGATCGTTGATCCATTTAAACCGAGGGAATTCACATGGTGATTCTCTTTACAACTTATCCTCTCGATATTTAGAGAGCTATAGTAATTATTCCAATTATGTGGAATTACCTTAACACACTTGCAAAAATCCCAATGCCTTTTATTATTTCAACTCTTGGCCTCTAACTTTGCCACATGTCCTTTCATCATTTTCCGAAGCTCCACCTAATTTCTCAACATTTTTGGGCACTTCGAAAAACCTATCCTAGTTCAAACCTTTTGAATTAAATTCAAAGGAATTTTAAATTAATCTTTCAAACTTGACCTTTTTCTATTTTCCCGGACCGTGCTCATTTTTCTGAGTCCGTGAAAATTATCCCCGTGCCCAAATTCTTCCTCTAACCTTCTCTTCTCTCTTTTCCTTTCTCCTATTTTATTGTCTCTGTTTTTGTTAAGAGTAGAATCAAGAGAGGGAGAGAAGGCAGCCCAGCAGGCCATTTGGGCCCAGCTGCATCTAACCTAGCCCAGGCCGGCCCATCCTTCCCTGCAGCCCACCTAAACCTACTTCCTAACCCTAGGCCCAACAAACCAACCTCCCTCTCCTCACGATCTCCTCTTCCCTCACGCCGTCAGAGAGACCCGCAGCCCAATCCCCATCTCCCTCGCGCGTGCTCCTCTTCTTGCTCGCTGGCCGCAGCCACTCCTCCCTCGATCCCTCTCCTCCTCTCGCTAGTCTTCTGCCGCCGCCACACCC
>NC_041384.1:20259345-20298469 GCF_002162155.2 Triticum dicoccoides
CGCTCTTCGGTCTGGCGTCCCGCGCTGTCCCCACCGCCATCGTCCATCCTGTCACCGGAGCCCGGCGCCTCTACCTCGCCTCTGCTCCCGCATGCTTCGCCTCCCCGTGCTCCAGTTGCACCGACGTCCGGGGCTTCAAGTCCTCCACCTCCGTTGTTCGCCCCAAGGTCCGGCGAGGTCACGGCCGGACCCAACTCCGGTGCCCCGTCCCCATTGGATCTGACCTCCACCGCAGGGGCAGCATGGTCGCTGCCCTGCTTCTGTGTTGTTTGCCAGGTCCCGCAGGAGGCCGCGCGAGCCCGCGTTGACCACATCGGTGTGGGTCCTTTTCGCCTGCATCTGCCGCCATGGAACCGAGCTTAGAGCTCTGCTGCTGCCTTGGTGCTGCTATACCCAACTCCTCCTTGACAGTTGCCTCGTCTCCAGCCCTGCCCGTTGGAGCCATGCCTCCCGGTGCCCGCAGCCGCGTCACCGGTCTTCTGTCTCGACCCGGCATCTTTCCCTTGTGGCATCTATTTAGGTGCAGTGCCACAAGTTTTGCCTCTGTGCACCCGGGTGATGTTGGCAGTGGAGTACCTCGAAGCACAACGCCTAAAACGATCACCGAACCGGAAATAACGCCAAGTACTAGGTCAACGAGGACCGCCAAGCTCGTCTTCCGCCGTCTCCGAAATCGCCAAGTACCACGACGATACGTGAACGACCACCGCCGACCCCAACTTACTCGGATTCGTCAAGTACCTCTACGAAAACATTGTACGACTACTTCCGTGGCTGAAAACCCGTGTACAACTACCGTCGCCGTGTACAACTACCTCCATGACGAACGTCCCGAGAACGTCTACTTCCTTTACTTTGCACCGAACGAGAACCGTCCCTTTTGCACGCTTCGAAGGTATAACCCCGAGTCGACGCCCGTGAACGCATGAATGCATGTTGGATGAGATGCACCCTTTGTCTGCACTGTGTCCGTATTGTCACTCGTTTTCCATGCCACTAACCCGTGGGACACCCGGAATCCAGGATCATCCCACTATCTCTTGCATGCTCCCGTCACTTTTCCTTTTGCACCGGTATCCCCGTGGACTACCTGATAACCGATATGTTGTCGTGGCATCATTTTCGTATTCGTCGTCGTGGCACCCCTTTTCCTTGGCACCACGGTGACAAATGCTTCATAATGCTCTTGTCAACTTTTATTAAAAATTGCTTAAACTTGCACATGTCATCCGCATCATGATAACAACTTCAAGATTGGTTAAAATTGTTGTTGCACCAAATTGATAATTGCATTTGGGGTTTACCGGTTTTGTTGTTTATTATATCCGGCCGCATTTAAATTGTTTAGATGATATAGTTTTGTTATGCTTCACCTCTTGCCATGTTTAAACAACATTTAATATTGTTGGGTACCTAACCGAGAGTGAACTAAATAATTGATGTGGTGTTCGGTCAATATGCAACGGAGTTGCATATTGAGCTCCACTTAATTTGTAGGATTGCTTGTGCACTTTGCCATGCCATGCCGCTTTAATCCGGACATGCATCATACTTGTTTGTGCATCATGCCATGATTCTGTGTTGGTTGTTTACTATGTTGTTTGCTTCTTTCTGGTGTGCTTCTTCGGGTTGTTTTCGGTAACGTCGTGTTTGTGAGGAACCGTTCGACTACGTCCGTTTGTCTGCTTCATGGACTCTTTTTTCTTCCTTGCGGGATCTCAGGCAAGATGACCATACCCTCGAAATCACTTCTATCTTTGCTTGCTTAGTTGCTCGCTTTTTTGCTATGCCTATGTTGCGATACCTACCACTTGCTTATCATGCCTCCCATATTGTTGCACCAAGCCTCTAACCCACCTTGTCCTAGCAAACCGTTGATTGGCTATGTTACCGCTTTGCTCAGCCCCTCTTATAGCGTTGTTAGTTGCAGGTGAAGATTGAAGTTTTGTTCCTTGTTGGAACATGGAGATGTTGTTCCTGGTTGGAACATGTTTACTTGTTGGGATATCACAATATATCTTATTTAATTAATGCATCTATATACTTGGTAAAGGGTGGAAGGCTCGGCCTTATGCCTGGTGTTTTGTTCCACTCTTGCCGCCCTAGTTTCCGTCATATCGGTGTTATGTTCCCGGATTTTGCGTTCCTTACGCGGTTGGGTTATAATGGGAACCCCTTGACAATTCGCCTTGAATAAAACTCCTCCAGCAAGGCCCAACATTGGTTTTACCATTTGCCTCCTAGCCTTTTCTTTCCCTTGAGTCAGCCGGCTCAAGGGTCATCTTATTTTAACCCCCCGGGTCAGTGCTTCTCTAAGTGTTGGTCCAACTGAGCGATGTCCGAGGCTACCAGGGGCAACTCTGGGCTGGCTTACCCGACGTCTTGCTCATCCGGTGTGCCCTGAGAACGAGATATGTGCAGCTCCTATCGGGCTTTGTCGGTGCATCTAGGTGGCTTTGCTGGTCTTGTTTTACCATTGTCAAAATGTCTTGTAACCGGGATTCCGAGTCTGATCGGGTCTTCCCGCTAGAAGGTCTATTCCTTTGTTGACCGTGAGAGCTTGTCATGGGCTAAGTTGGGACACCCCTGCAGGGATTTGAACTTTTGAAAGCCGTGCCCGCGGTTATGGGCAGATGGGAATTTGTTAATGTCCGATTGTAGAAAACCTGAAGTTGACCTTAATTAAAATACATCAACCGCGTGTGCTACCGTGATGGTCTCTTTCCGGCGGTGTCCGGGAAGTGAACACGGTGTTGGAGTTATGCTTGACGTAGGTTGTTCTAGGATCACTTCTTGATCATAGTTTCTCGACCGTGCTTTGCCTTCTCTTCTCGCTCTCATTTGCGTATGTTAGCCACCATATATGCTAGTCGCTTTCTGCAGCTCCACCTCATACCTTTTACCTTACCCATAAGCTTAAATAGTCTTGATCGCGAGGGTGTGTCGGGGGACTAATCCACAAACACCTATGGGACCGGCGGACCGAGTCCCTTTCGGTTCGGCGGGGGCGGAGGTCGCACGAAGAGCGGATCGAGGCGAAGCACACGAGCAGTTTACCCAGGTTCGGGCCGCACGGATGCGTAAAACCCTACTCCTGCTTTGTGGTTTGTATTGAGTTCTTGCTCGGGAGCGCGGAGTGCTACAGTACACACCAGCGACTAACGAGACCGAGCCTGAGTGTTCTCTTTTTCCCCCACCCCCCTACGTTGCACATGGGCCTCCTTTTATATGCTCAAGGGGTCACCGACAGGTGGCAACAGAGACAAAGGGTAAAAATGGAAAGGTGCTGTGGTAGGTACAGCTACCTGCTACAGTGTATCTTACCTAACCCTGACGGTAGGGGACAAGGGCATTAAATGCCCGTCTGTGTCACCTAAACAGTGCAAAAGGGACCGTTAGGGACGCCACTGCTCGCCACGATGGCAATCTTGTCAGCGCCGCTCGCCACTGCGCACCGCTGGCTGCACAGCCTCCCGCCATGCACGCCTGGAAGGGTCCCAGAGCGACATGTTGGTGGATGTGCTGGAGCGCGGGCACAGAGTGGTGGCTTGCCGCGGCAAGCGCCTTGCCGCGGTCGTTGTCTTGTCGCGTCTGGGAGCTTGTCGCTCAACGGGCCTTGTCGGGACGCGAGGCACGCCGCGGCAAGTTCCTTGAGATGCCTTGGGTGGCCTTCCCGGCAAGCTCCTCTTGCCGGGGTCTTGTCTCCTTAAGCGCCTTGCCTTGGTTGGCCTTCCCGGCAAGCTCCTCTTGCCGGGATCTTGTGGTGTCTTGGTTTGGATACTTTGTTCTTGAATGGCTCCAAAGGAACCACGGAGGACCTTGGCGGTCACCCGGCAAGCCTTGCCACGGGATGCTGCGACTGCCCGTGCACAAGTTCGGGATACTAGGGTACCCCTACTCTAGTACACCGATAGGAGCCCCCGGGCCTGGGCCATACACGGTGCCGAGCGCTGTTGGGCCAGGCCCAAAACAGGGCACGGGCACGCGCGGCCTAGGTTACGCCGTATCTCTCTCCGTATCCACCGCGCCCTCCCTGAACGGCACGCGTTGAATGCGGCGTCGTGGGAGAGATCGTGGGTGGTTTCTTTATTCGGAAATGCGGAACGTCCGCCCCCTCCCTCTTTATAAGCAGGGGAAACAGGGGTAGTTCGTCCATTCGCCCGTTGCTGCTCCAATCTCAAAAATCTCCGCCGCTCCCTCGTCTTCCCAAAGCCGAAAGAGAGCAGCGCTCCGCCCCCCATCGCCACCAGCACCACCAACGCCGTCGACCTCCTCCACCACTTCCGCCATGGCCCCAAAAGCCGACAAGGGGAAGGTCGTGAAGTCGACCGAGGCGCAGCGGCTTGCGGCGCTGGGAAAGGAGCGGGTAGTCTTCCCCCCCAAGCTTGCCGCGAGGGAGCTGAGGGAGAACTACTACCTCTTCTGGTCGACGGAGACACGAGCGCATCCGCGCACGAAGGTACTTCGCGCCGCTGCTTGGACGAAGGCCCCAAACGGATACCCTTTCTTCGCCTTGTTCTTCTATTGCGGGCTCTGCCCGCCTTTCTCTGAATTCTTCTGTGATATCATGAACACCTACGGGTTCCATCTCCTCGACTTCACCCCCAATGCCGTTCTGACCACGGCAGTTTTCGCACATCTCTGTGAAAACTTTGTCGGAGTCCATCCCAATGTAGCCCTCTTTCGCCACTTCTTTATACCCCGAGTAGAGAGAGGAGAGCCTTTATCCGGCGGAATCGCCTGGATCTCAAGGGCCGGCAAGAAGGAAACTTATCTGGAGGGAGAATTCCGCGGCAAGTGGGAGGAGTGGAGAGTAGACTCGTGCTGGATTGACGAGGAGAACCCGCAGCCATTCACCACCCGGCGCCAAACCCCAGTAGCACGAGGTAGCGATTGGAGTGACGTGGCCCCGGAAGACGACAGGCTGAAGATTGCTGTCACCCGGATCCTACGCCTCAGGCTTGCTGGGCTCACTGTAGGCGTTGTTGGCGCGGATTTTCTTCGCTGCCGCATCGCCCCCCTGCAGGAACGGGGGAGACCCACTTGGGAGTTCAAGAATGCGGCAGATATCATGAGGCTGCGGCCGGGCCTCAACTTCAACTTCACAGTTCTGGAGCTCAACGCGATGCTCCAAGAGCTGTTCAAGTACGACCCTCAACACCCCGAAGTTTTTAGGTTGCCGGGGGGGTCGTTCCGCTGTGCAACAACACCACGCTCGACCGCATCCGTGCAATGATGCCGTTGTGCGACTCGCATGGAATTGTCCCAACTTGGCAAGAGCCTGCAGACGACGTCGTGCAGCAATTCTTCGATGACTTGGTAGAAGTGCCGATCCGCTCCGACGAGATAGATAGCCTCACCCGCGACACCATCGATGCGGAGATGGCACTCATCGCCACTAGGCTAGAAGAGGCGGCGGCAGCCGCAGCCGCGGGCGAATTTGGATTCACCGTGGAGGAGGCAGAGGCAGCAGAGGCGGCAAGCCGTGCCGAGCGAGGGGAGCCTGCCGGCGAGAAAGAGCTTGCCGGGCATAACATCGAGTCGAGCGAGCCCGCCAAGGATACAAGCGGCTCGCTGGAGATCAACTCGTCTTCCTCCTCATCTTTAGACAGCTCGCCGCAAGCAGAGCCTCCATCCGCACCAAGAAGGCGTCTCCGCAAGGTCGGTGACGTAGCGGAGCGGTAGGCGAGGCAACAGTCGCCGCGCCGCGTGACACGCTCCACCGCGGCAAGCACTGTTACCGTGGGAGCGCCTCACGCTGCGACGGCAACTGGAGCGGGGCCCTCCCGGACCACCGCTTCTACCCCTGCCGCTTCTCACGCCACGGCGACAGCCGGAGCGGGGTCGTCTCAGACCGCCGCCACTGCTCTCGCCAAGCGGCCAAGGGAAGCTACTCCTCCGCCTCCTCGCGCCGGACGTGAGCCAGACTTCGACTTCTCCGCGTTCAGCTCCGACGAGGAAGAAGAAGAAGAGTAAGACTCCCTTGGTGTACTTGTAGTTCTTCAATCCTTGCTGTTTGTCTTGTATCTCATTTGCTTGACTCTGAACTTGTTCCTTTTTAGGACTCTGGCCCAGAGAGCAGCAAAGAGAGCCAAAGTCCCGGTGATTGTCATCGAGGACGAACCTACTGCGACAGCAGGGGGTGCGCCCGAGACAACCTTGCCGGACCCGACAACTTTTCTCCAGAGCAGCCCCCAGCGTAAGTATATGGTTTGCTTTCCGCTGTGAGATGCGCATGGATACTCTGTCTTTGCTGATATCTTACTGCCGGTTTGTGTAGGAGCAGAGCAGCCCCACCAAGAGCCAAGGGAGAATCCCCCGACAAGGGAGAGCTCTCCGGCAAGGGAGGGCTTTCCGGTAAGGGAGAAGTCTCCGGTAAGGGAGGGTTCTCCGGCAAGGGACAGCACCAGCGGCCCCCCGACGGTGGAGACCACGACTACAGAACCCGACACAGGTAATCCTTTCGCTTCAAAACTTTCCTTGGGTTCTTCTTCTTTTGATCTTCTTGGGTTTTCGCTTGACTCTTCTCCCTTTCCCGGCTGTCAGACCCATCTGCTACGGAGCCGATGGAGACCGAGGTTGCCGCCGAAGAAGCGGCCGGTGCTAACGATCCCGCCGGCGCAGAGGCCGCCAAGGCTGCCGCCGCGGCAACTGGCGAGGGGTCTGGCGATCGCACTGACGGCCCTGAGGCCGCAGGAGCGCCAGGCGCTACACCGACCGCCGACCCGTCCGCTGCTGCCGTAGCGCCAGGCTCCGAAGAGCCCCAGCCAGGCGTCTACTTAAAGGCTGGCGACGACGTCTTCATCAACCTTCCCTGGGCATCGAGCTCCAGGGCGCCGGTCGAGGGAGAGATCTTCGACGGGGAGGTGCTTGCCTCCGCTGGGCTGACGCTGGTTGACGCGCCGAGCAGCAGCAGCAACGAGCCCGAGGAAGAGCGGCTGCTGCGGAAGTTGTTGTCGCTCTACCGCGCGCGGCAAGCCAAGCTGGAATCCCGTGAGGTGCTTGTCGCGAAGGCTGGAGCAGACATCGAGAAGCGCGTGGAAGAGCTCGGGGGTTTCCACCAGGAAGTCCTCCGGTCCCTAGCGGAGGAGCGGGAGCAGCTCGCCGAAGCGCAGAAGGCCTTCCTCCTCGAGAAGGCTGAAGTCAAAGAGCAACAGCGACTTGCCGCTATGAAGCTATCCGCGGAGGAGGGCGAGCTGGCGCAGCGGAAGGTCAATCTTGACGCCCATGAGGAGGAGCTTGCCGTGCGCGAGGAAAAACTCGGCGGAGCCCTTAAGCAAGCAGAGGGTGCTGCCGCAGTTGTCGAGGCCGCCAAGAAGGAGCTGGAGATGAAGGTGGTGCAGCTGGAGGCCGATCTTGCCGAGAAGGGCAAAGAGCTCAGCGCCGCCAAAGACTCCAACGCGGATCTTGAATTGAAGCTGACCACTTTGACCAAGACGCTGGACGGCGCCAAGGAGCAGGAGACGGCCTTGAAAGAAGAGATCAAGGCCGACAAGGCGCTGTTGGAGAGTGTTGCCGCCACCCAAAATGCTTTCAGGGAAAATGTGGAGCACTGGACGGAGAGCCTCGTGAGCGCTGCTGCAGATATTGACAGGGAGTTGGCGCAGCTGGGGATGGAGGATCTCGGGTATCCCTCCGACGAGAACCTCCAACCCAGCGCCAAGCTCGTCTTGTTCTTCAAGGGCGTGGCGACTGCCCTCCAGCGACTCCGGGAGAGGATCCCAAAGCAGCTGGCCGACGAGTCGCGCAAGATCTACGCGGGAGCTCTTCAGAAAGTGTTGGTGAAGGTGGCCTTCCGCAATCCGGGCCTACCAACATCCTCAAGACCCTGCCGCCGGACGCTGATCTGGAGGCGCTCAAGGCCTTTGTCGCACCCATTGTGGACAAGGTGAGCGGGATCAAGAGGATCGAGGGCGATCGCGTAGATTAGGCCGCCCATTTCTTCTTTTCTTGTCGCTGTTTGCCATGCTATGAAAACAATCTGTTAGAGCCGCGACAAGCTATCTTTGTAATATAACTCTATTCTGGGTAATGATTGCAATGTTATTCCCTTTACTTGATTCCTCCCTTTGTATGTTTTTGCCCTACGCTTTTAGGGAACTTGCCGGTGCAGGTACCTGAGCCGCGAGCGCTGAGTGCGGGACGTCAGCAGCCTGCTGGCGGTGCCGCTACCGACAAGAAACCTTGTCGCAACTAGTTGCAGCTCACTTAAGTTGTTGAGCGGACTCGAAACAAAGTAAGGGCGCAACTAGCTACGAGTTGGTTCCTCCGCGCACAGGTTTTCCATACAAATTGCGGTCGTTCAAGGGAGATAACTTAACATTTTAAAAAATCTGATTGCTCAAACTTTGGCAACTTAGCTTTTCTGTTGTTTGCTTCCCGGTAAGGTGAAATTTTCTTGAACGACGCCTGGTCCATACCATTATCTTCTCCTTTCCTCCCCGGCAAACTTGTGGGCGAGGGAACCTTCCTTTCCTTGAGAAAAAAGAAAGAAGAGAAAATAAAGATACGGAGCCTTACGGCTCGTTATTGCTTACCGTGGAGTATGTGTTGCACAAAGTGTCAGATCATATATGCCAAAAAATAGAGAGCATGAAATTGACAAAATGTGCGGAGCACATGAGCTTTACTTATGCACGGGGTCTGCGCCCGGCTCTGTACAAAGGATTACATGCAACAGCGGCAAGACTTGTACAAAAGGTGGTTGCCGTAACAGGTTCCGGCAACCGCGCCTTACGGGTAAAACTTTCGAAGATGCTCAATGTTCTAGGAGTTGCTCACCGGAATGCCATCTTCGGTCTCAAGGCGGACAGCGCCAGGCCTAGTGATTCGTTTCACCCGATAAGGGCCTCCCCACTTTGGCGTCAACTTGTTGGAATTCTTGGCGGACTGAACACGCCGAAGAACAAGGTCGCCTTCCTCGAGACTTCTGGCATTAACTTTGCGGCTATGGTAGCGGCGCAAAGCTTGCTGGTAGCGAGCAGCTCGCACAGCAGCCTGAAGACGGTCTTCCTCAAGGAGCAGCGCGTCATCTTGTCGCAGCTGCTCTTGCTCGAGCTCATCATAAGCGAGCACTCGAGGTGACCCGTATATGAGTTCCGTGGGGAGAACTGTCTCTGCCCATAGACTAGAGCGAAAGGTGTCTGGCCAGTGGCTCGATTTGGCGTCGTTCTGATCGACCAAAGAACCACCGGCAGCTCCTCGATCCAGTTTCTTCCGCACTTGTGCAGCCTGTCGAAAGTCCTGGTCTTGAGCCCGCGCAGCACTTCAGCATTTGCCCTCTCCGCTTGACCGTTGCTTCTCGGGTGAGCAACAGAAGCGAAGCAGACCTTGGCGCCAAGATCTTGGACACACTACATGAAGGTGCGGCTCATGAATTGCGTACCGTTGTCGGTGATTATCCTATTAGGGATCCCGAAGCGGCAAACAATCGACCTGAAGAACTTGACTGCTGACTGTGTTGTCACCTTCCTCACTGGTTCCACTTCCGGCCACTTTGTGAACTTGTCGATTGCGACGTACAAGTACTCAAAGCCCCCGACTGCTCGGGGAAAGGGGCCGAGGATGTCGAGCCCCCAGACCGAAAATGACCAGGATAAAGGGATCGTCTGGAGAGCTTGAGCTGGTTGGTGTATCTGCTTGGAATGGAACTGGCATGCTTCACACTTGGTTACTTGTGCAGTTGTATCCTGGAAGGCTGTCGGCCAAAAGAAATCTTGCCGGAATGCTTTGCCGACAAGTGCTCTTGCGCTAATGTGGTGACCACATATGCCTCCATGTATCTCTGCCAACAGCTTTTGTCCGTCTTCCCGGTGAATACACTTCAATTTCACACCGTTGAGTCTTCTTCTGTACAGTGTCTTGTCGACAAACTGGTACATACTTGACTGCCGGGCTACTCTTTCCGCTTCTTCTTGCTCTTCGGGAAGTTCTCCTGTCTGAAGGAAACGGACAATCTGTTGTGCCCATGCTAGAGCTTGTGGCTCGACAACAAGGACTAAAGGCAAATCTGCGGCTGCGGGAACATCCGCTTCTACGGCAAGAATCTGCGGCTCTGCCGGAGCTTGACGTTCCCCGGCAAGCTTGCCGGAGCAAAACTTGTCGGGAGCTTCTGCTTCAACGGAACAAACCCTAGGGCTTGCCGGAGCAGATTGCTCCTCAGCGCTCTTGGCGTTGATCTCGGGGACCTTCTTTGCCAAAGGCAAATCTGCTGCTGCGGGAACGTCCGCTTCTACGGCGAGAACCTGCGGCTCTGCCGAAGCTCGACGTTCCCTGGAAAGCTTGCCGGAGCAAAACTTGCTGGGAGCTTCTGCTTCAACGGAACAAACCCTAGGGCTTGCCGGAGCAGACTACTCCTCAGCGCTCTTGGCGTTGATCTTGGGGACCTTCTTGGCGGCGGCTTCGGGAAGCTCTGCCGGAAAATAGTCACCAGAAATCAACTTCCTCTTCTTGCTCTGTCCAGTTGATGGCGTTACGGACAGTTGAGTCAGCATGAGCACAAAGATCCCTGGTTCCACAGGTAACTTAAGTGCAGTGCACTTTGATAGGCCATCGGCAACGGCGTTCTGAGCTCTTGGAACATGCTCCATCTGTAAGCCGTCAAAGTGCTCTTCTAGCTTTCTCACTTCGTGGACGTAAGCTTCCATCAACGGACTCTGATAACTCTCGTTCACTTGGCGGACGACAAGCTGTGAGTCACCCCGGACAATGAGCTTCTTGATCCCAAGGTCTACCGCGATCCTGAGACCGGCAAGCAAGCCTTCATACTCTGCAGTATTGTTTGTTGCTTGCTCCTTGGAAAAGTGCATCTGGACTATGTACTTGAGGTGCTCTCCGGTGGGTGCGATAAGCAGCACGCCAGCGCCGGCGCCTTGCAGCGAAAAAGCACCATCAAAGTACATCAGCCACTCTTTGCTTGCTTCGTCGACGGGGATGCTCGTTTCTGGAATTTCTTCATCTGGTGTCGGCGTCCATTCTGCTATGAATTCTGCCAATGCTCTGCTTTGGATAGTTGAAGTACTCTCAAACTTGAGGCCAAAGCTTGACAGTTCCAGTGCCCACTCAACAATCCTGCCTGTCGCTTCTGGATTCTGTAGTATCCTCTTCAGCGGAAAGCGAGTGACAACTATGATCTCATGTGCTTGGAAGTAATGGCGCAGCTTTCTCGAGGCCATGAGAAGGCCGAAAAGCAATTTCTGCACGCCAGAGTACCTTGACCTAGCCCCCTGTAGAAGGGAACTGACAAAGTAAACTGGGCGCTGCACCATTTTCTTTTGTATCTCCTCGCACATCTGCGCAGATCCATCTTTGTCGGGACCAGAGCTTGCCGGGGAAGCCTCCTGCTTGTCACTGGATGCGCCTGCCGTGGTTGCTGGCTCGTCATCTGCCTCCCTCTCTGCCACTAACGCAGCACTAACCACTTGATTGGTTGCCGCTATATACAGCAGCAACTTCTCTTGTGGCTTAGGTGCGACAAGTGTTGGAGCGGAGGACGGGTATATCTTCAAGTCTTGCAGCGCAGCCTCCGCTTCCGGAGTCCATTTCATTGGACCTGCCTTTTTCAATAATTTGAAAAACGGCAGGGCGCGCTCAGCAGACCTAGAGATAAACCTGCTGAGAGCAGCCATGCAACCGGCAAGTCTTTGTACATCCTTGACGCGCTTTGGTGCTTCAATCTGCTCAATGGCCTTGATCTTGTCGGGATTGACTTCGATTCCCTGCTGAGACACTAAGAACCTGAGAAGCTTGCCGGAGGGGACTCCAAACACACACTTCTCGGGGTTGAGCTTGAGGCTGATCTTGCGCAGATTTGCAAAGGTCTCGTCTAAATCTTGGATCAGAGTTGCCTTGTCCTTGCTCTTGACCACTATGTCATCCATGTAGACTTCCACATTTCTGTGTATTTGTGGCTCAAGAGCGACATGGACTACTCTTGCAAATGTTGAACCAGCATTTTTTAATCCGAAAGGCATCCGTATGAAACAGTACGTGCCACATGGAGTGATGAATGCGGTCTTCTCCTCATCCTCTTCTGCCATGAAGATCTGATGGTATCCTGAGTATGCGTCAAGAAATGAAAGCAAGTCACATCCGGCCGTGGAGTCAACAATCTGGTCAATGCGCGGCAAAGGAAATGGGTCTTTGGGACAAGCTTTGTTAACATCGGTAAAGTCGATACAAAGTCTCCATTTCCTGTTCGCCTTGTGCACGACTACATGATTGGCCAGCCACGTAGGATGGAGCACCCCTCTGACAAGGCCTGCTGCTTCCAACTTCTTGATCTCTCCTGCGATGAATTCTTGGCGCTCCACTGCTTGCTTCCTGACCTTCTGCTTGACGGGCCGCGCATGAGGACAAACGGCAAGGTGGTGCTCAATTACTTTCCTGGGAACACCGGGGATGTCAGATGGTTGCCACGCAAACACGTCAACATTCGCCCGCAGGAAAGCAATGAGCGTGCTTTCCTATTTAGGGTCGAGAGTGGCACTGATGGTGAAGGTACCACCAGTGCCGTCCTCCTTGGCGGACACCTTCTTCGTCTCTGGCGGAGCTGCCATTGTCTTCTTACACTTGCCGGTGGAGCTCGATGGTGCGTCCTCGACGGCAGCGCAGCACTCCGAAGAGGTGCGCTTGCCGGAGTGGGCATCAGAACTCTTGCCGGACTCGGTCTTCTTCTTCCCCCCGGGAGCTTCAACGGTGAGTGATTTGTAATCTGCTGCGGCTGCCGCTTCCCGGTAGATCTTGTCGGTGCAGATAAGAGCATCCTTCTTGTCGCCGGGGACAGAGATGACGCTTATCGGGCCTGGCATCTTCAGCATGTTGTATGCGTAGTGAGAGGCTGCCATGAATTTGGCGAGTGCTGGACGGCCAAGTATCCCATTGTAAGGCAATGGAATATCGGCAACGTCAAAAGTGACCCTCTCAGTCCTGAAGTTCAGCTCGCTGCCAAATGTTACTGGCAACGTGACCTTCCCCTTCGGCTTGCTCCTTCCCGGGTTGATTCCTTGGAATGTGCCGGTCTCTTCAAGCTCGCTGTCAAGGATCTGAAGTTTCTGGAGTACAGTGGAGCAGATCAGGTTAAAGCTGGCCCCGCCGTCAACTAACATCTTAGTGACCTTGAGGTTGCGGATAGTTGGTGAAACCAACATCGGCAAGCACCCGACCGCAGTTGTGCGACCAGGGTGGTCCTCAATGTCAAAGATGATAGGCGTGCTGGACCATTTCAGAAGCTTGCGTGACTCGACAGGTGGTTCCGCCGCATTGACTTTCCGCACCCACTGCTTGAGTTGGCGGTGCGAAGTATGCAGAGAAGCACCGCCATCAACGCACAAGACTTCTGTGGCTTTCTGGAATTCCTGCTCACTGGTCTCGACATCCTCCATGTCTTCGTCGTCGTCGTCATCTTCATCCTTGTCGCGGCCGCGGGGAGGTCTGTCTCCTTGCCGTTGCTTGGCCTTGCCACGGCGTCCTTCCCGGCCGGCGCGCTTCTTGCCGGATTCTCCATCGCCACCTTGGGCCCTCTCCTTGTCGCGTCGTTCGTATTCGGCTTTTTGCTGCTGGACAAGCTGTTCGACCTTCTTGCAGCTCTGGAGGTCATGGCCCTTGGTGCGGTGGATCTTGCAGTACTGCTTGTCGGTGCCGTCCTGCTTGTCGGCGACTGCCACAGCCTGGCAGTTGGTGCATGCGGCAATCTCCTTGCTGGAGCTACCAACTTTGGCTTTCTTGGCGCCACCTTCGTTGTCGGACTGCTCAACGACTAGCACATCTTTGCCTTTCTTCTTCCTGTTCCGCCGCCGGTTTTTCTTTGCCGGGGCAGCATCCTTGCTGTCAGATCCTCCTGCTCCTGCATTCTCTCCAGGGAGTTTCCTCCCTTCCTCAGCACGTGCACACTTGTCGGCCATGGCATACAGCTCACTGACGTCTCTGATCTTGCACATCGCCATCTCCTCCCGCATCCTGCGGTTACGCACGTTCTGATGGAACGCGCTGATGACCGCGGCAGGGTGGACATCTGGAATGTTGTGCTGTACACGGCTGAACCTCTGAATGTACTTGCGCAGGGGCTCTCCTTCCTTCTGGCGAGCAGATGAAGGTCACTCTCTTAGCCATGAGGTTTGTGGCCGCCTGTAAAGGCGCCGACAAACTGATGGCAAAGGTCTGCCCAGGAGGATATGGAGTTATCCAGCAAGTGCATGAGCCAGGACCTGACGTTGGGCTTGAGCACCAGCGGGAAGTAGTTGGCAAGGATCTTATCGTCCCGTCCCCCGGCAGCATGCACTGCGATGGTGTAGATGCTGAGGAACTCTGACAGATGCGACTTGCCATCGTACTTCTCTGGTACATCTGGCTTGAAATTCTTCATGCTGGGCCACTGGACTTGCCGCAGCTCACGAGTAAATGCAGGGCAACCTACCGCGTACGGCAAGCCGCCTGGTTCCCCTGGCGCATGCATGTCAACAGAGGGCCCAACGCGCTGGTCCGATTGACGTCGCGCTTCTCTTCGGCGCTCGATGCGTGTACGAGCGTCTTCTTGCTGTCGTTCATGAAGAACTTGGCGCTGATCGCGACGAGCTCGTGGATCTGATGACGCGGTGGAGTCGCTGTCGAGGTAGATCCGGCGAGTCGGCGATCTTGGCCTTCGGGGCGGAGAGTGCACGGTGGTTGCACCCCCACCGGTCTTGTCGCCACCGGCTCGTGCCTGGATGGCTTGCCGCGGCTGCGACGTGCTCGGCTGCTGTTGAGTGTCGCCGTTGGCGAAGCCGATGAGACTCTGAATGGTGGCCCTCCAGTCGTCTATCTTGTCTGCCGTTGGAGGGTAGTCCAGGAGCAGTTGAGATCGCGCAAAAGCTTCTGCTGCAGTGGCGGGTGGCGGTGGCGAACGGTGCGAGGAGCGGGATATGCTCGGACTTCTAACTATGTTAGAAGGAGCAGTATCCCGTCCAGGCGACCGTGCCTCGCTCGTGCCAGCATGTTGGCATGCATGCTGGTCTTGAGCACTCTGGGATCCACCAACTCGATCTTGGTCCAGCAAACGCATGGTACTGTGAGTACCATGACGCTGCCGGTCCCGCGCCTCCTGAGATGGGCGCGGTGCATGTACGGACGCCGAGGCCTTGGAGTGCACCCGGTCGTTGTGGGAGCCGGCTACGCCGCCGATGGGCAGCGCAGCCTTGTCCTTGGACCTGGCAGCACCATGAGCTCCCTCGTCGACGCCCGTTCTTCCGCCAGTGTCTGCCCCATCAGCCGTTTGCTCCGACGGTGGTGGGTAAGGCACGGACGGAGCAGCCGCCTCCGAAGCCTTCTTCTTCGGCGGCATGTTGATGAAGGTGACAAAGATCTAGCTCGCGTGAACACCGGATTTGGTTCACACAACCTCGACGCCCCCTACCTGGCGCGCCAAAGATGTCGGGGGACTAATCCACGAACACCTATGGGACCGGCGGACCGAGTCCCTTTCGGTTCGGCGGGGGCGGAGGTCGCACGAAGAGCAGATCAAGGCGAAGCACACGAGCAGTTTACCCAGGTTCGGGTCGCACGGATGCGTAAAACCCTACTCCTGCTTTGTGGTTTGTATTGAGTTCTTGCTCGGGAGCGCGGAGTGCTACAGTACACACCAGCGGCTAACGAGACCGAGCCTGAGTGTTCTCTTTTTCCCCCACCCCCCTACGTTGCACATGGGCCTCCTTTTATATGCTCAAGGGGTCACCGACAGGTGGCAATGGAGACAAAGGGTAAAAATGGAAAGGTGCTGCGGTAGGTACAGCTACCTGCTACAGTGTATCTTACTAACCCTGACGGCAGGGGACAAGGGCATTAAATGCCCGTCTGTGTCGCCTAGATAGTGCAAAAGGGACCGTCAGGGACGCCACCGCTCGCCACGATGGCAATCTTGTCAGCGCCGCTCGCCACTGCGCACCGCTGGCTGCACAGCCTCCCGCCACGCACGCCTGGAAGGGTCCCAGAGCGACACGTTGGTGGATGTGCTGGAGCACGGGCACAGAGTGGTGGCTTGCCGCGGCAAGTGCCTTGCCGCGGTTGTTGTCTTGTCGCGTCTAGGAGCTTGTCGCTCACCGGGCCTTGCCGGGACGCGAGGCGCGCCGCGGCAAGTTTCTTGAGATGCCTTGGGTGGCCTTCCCGGCAAGCTCCTCTTGCCGGGGTCTTGTCTCCTTAAGCGCCTTGCCTTGGTTGGCCTTCCCGGCAAGCTCCTCTTGCCGGGGTCTTGTGGTGTCTTGGTTTGGTTACTTTGTTCTTGAATGGCTCCAAAGGAACCACGGAGGACCTTGGCGGTCACCCGGCAAGCCTTGCCACGGGATGATGCGACTGCCCGTGCACAAGTTCGGGATACTAGGGTACCCCTACTCTAGTACACCGACAGGGTGCGAGATTTCTGAGTCCCCGTGGCTCACAGATACTTCCAAAACCAGCTTGCAGGTGCCGATGAGACCGTGCAGTTGACGCAACCAAGCTCAGGAGGAGCTCGATGAAGATCTTGTCCTTTGTGGTGTTTCGTTCTAGTTGATCAGTAGTGGAGCCCAGTTCGGGTCGATTGGGGACCTTGTCGCATTTGGGTTCTTCTTTTATTTTGGTTCCGTAGTCGGACCTTGATTGTATTTGGATGATGTAATGCTTTATTCATGTAATTGTGTGAAGTGGCGATTGTAAGCCAACTATGTAACTTTTTCCCCTATTTTATTACATGGGTTGTGTGAAGATTACCTCACTTGCGACATTGCTTTCAATGCGGTTATGCCTCTAAGTCGTGCTTCGACACGTGGGAGATATAGCCGCATCGAGGGCGTTACATCATACCTGCGGTCGACATAACTAAAACTCCAGGCGGTTAAACCAAAATCACACAGAACAAGGGAGTACCTTGCTCTGATACCAATTGAAAGTGCGTTATATCGACTGGAGGGGGGGTGAATAGGCGATTTTTATGAAATTCTTCACTGAGGAATTTGCCGGTGAGGAAATTCCTTAGCGAAGAACTACTAGCAGCGGAATGAGTACTCAAAAGTAAACATAACAGAATACAAGCATATTCATCATGATGAAATGAAGACAGGCACAGAGTACAGAAGCGTAAGCACATGATAACACAGGATGAAGACAAACATACTGAAGAAATTGAACTGAGAAAATTGAGAAAGTCTTCAGTCAAAGTCTTCAAGCACAAATATGAACAAGCACACAACACAGTTATGAGGAAATGGAAGAGTTGAGGAAATAGAACCAGTAAGCTTGGTGAAGACAATGATTTGGTAGACCAGTTCCAACTGTTGTCTCAGTTGTACGTCAGGTTGGAGCCGCTGAGTATTTAAACTCGAGGACACACAGTCCCGGACACCCAGTCCTAAACACGTAGCTCAGGTCACCCAGTCCTCACCGTATTCTCCTTGAACTAAGGTCACATAGACCTCGTCCAATCACTCGTGGTAAGTCTTCAGGCGACTTCCAAACCTTCGCACACTTGGTCACTCGGCGATCCACAATTCCTCTTGGATGCTCTAGACCATGACGCCTAACCGTCTGGAAGAAGCACAGTCTTCAAAGGTAACAAGCGTCGGATCCACGTAGGATCAATCTCTTCAGTGATGCTCAATCACTTGGGGTTTGTAGGTGTTTGGGTTTTGGGTTTTTCCTCACTCGATGATTTTCGCTCAAAGTCCTCAGAGGATGGGTTGCTCTCAAATGACAAGTGTCAGTTTCTCTCAGAGCAGCCAACCAGCTAGTGGTTGTAGGGGGCGGCTATTTATAGCCTAGGAAGAAGCCCGACATGATAAGACATAAATGCCCTTCAATGATATGACCGTTAGATGGATAGATATTTTGGGACAGCTGACGCATAGCACAGCAACGGTCGGAATTTTGAGTAGCAAAATCCTCAGGGCTATCATGTTCCTCACTGTGTAGGAAATCCGCACTGGCGAATTCCTAACTCCTCAGTCAGAACAAATTCCTCAGAGACTAGAAGAACTTCGTCTCTGTCACTGAAGAATATGACTGAACTGTATGACATTTCCAATGGCTTCACTCGAAGGAATTGGTAGGTGTAGGATTTTGAGTTGAGCATCACATGGAAATTTTCCTTAGTATTTCCTCGCCCCCCTTTAACAGTACGGTGTTTCCTATGACTCAAGAAAGAGAAAGTGAAACTACGAAAACAAAATTCTTCACGCTTCATGTTCCTCAAACGAATACCAAGTCTTGAAGGTCACACCAATTTCTTCACTTTCAAAGTCTTCAGTGATCCAAAGTCTTTAGTCGAAGAACTTCATTTTTAGGGGTCGGCTTTCTCTGTAAATATCAAACTCCTCATAGACTTATAGACCTGTGTACACTCACAAACGCATTAGTCCTTTAACCTATAAGTCTTCAATACACCAAAATCACTAAGGGGCACTAGATGCACTTACACTTTCTTGATCTGCCTGGCCTTCTCATATTTCCATTTTTCTTCTTGGATGAAATGGGTCAGCATGTGACTTTGGCCAGGAGTCAACTTGAAATCAGGCATGGGAGTGTTGGGGTCCTTGTGCCAAACATCAATGTATTCGAGGATCAACTTGGGATCCAAAAGCAGTGGCACATCTATTCCCTTGGCTCTAGCGGCCCTAACTTGCCTATCTCTGATGATTTCAGCAAGTTCATCATCATCAGCTTCGTCTTCATCAGACGGCACTTGGAAAGCGACTTGCTTCTTCTGAGGACTAGGGCGAGGACTTCGTCCAATAGTGGCCTTTGTCTTCAGTAGAGAGGGTCCCGTTGAGGAAGTTGGTGCAGCTGAGGAACTAGCTGAAGCTCCTGAGGCAATTGAGATGCCTGCAGTCCTTTGGCACGAGGCAAGATGCACAGGTGCTGAGGACTTTGTCGGAACAGCCGAGGACTTTGGAGGAGCTGAGGATTTTGAAGGAGCAGGAGCAGCATGAGGAATTGGCCTTGAGGGCTTTGAGGATTCTGGCCGTGAGGGCATTGCTGAGGAACTTGGCCTTTAGGGCACTGTTGGTGAAGCACTTGGCTTGCTCGCAGGCTTCTTTGACATAGCCTTCTTCGGCTTGACAGCAGAGGCCTCAGCAGAGGCAGCAGCAGCAACAGAGTCTTCATTGAATTTCCTCACTGCTTCTCTGGCTTGCTTAGCCAACTTGGCTTGGCGCTTGGCCTATTGCATATCGCGGGCTTTGTAGCCCTCTGCGAGCTGTTCTTGGGTGTTGAAGCCCATTTCGGACTGTGGAGGGAGCTATTTTGCCTCGTGCCCCATTCCAAGAAGGGGTCTATGTATCAAGTGGGCGGAGCCGAAGTATGGCACATCGCCGGGACCGGCTATCTGTCCGAAACCCTAAAGAAGGCGTCCGAAGACTTGCCCTCGGAATGGTTTTACATAGAAGACGTCCCGCTGCCGGATCCTGTCCGGATCGGCCTCCCTGAATTCAACAATGCCCCCTTAAAGAAGCGCCTAAGCTAGCGCCCACGGAGCCCTCAGAGGGAAAGTGACAGGGACGTTATTTACCTGATGGGCCGGATAAGATTGTTAGCTCATTCCGGACTAACCATGATCGGGGTCATGGCCGCATGCATCATGCGAGGGGTGTAGCCGCTAAAGTATAGAAGCCACCCCATGTGGGATTTCAACGGGGAGGACGACACCACCCGCTGCGGCCGTCAGGGGCCGGATTCGGCTGCGGCTCTAATAAAGACCTTGTCCGCTTTGTACAAGGGAGAAGAGGAGGATTTTCTCCGCGTTAACCTAAAGGGTGGATTTTCCATGTACAAATCCTCCAAGCTGGGTGAGTGATCACATCTTGCCCATCTGTTTTACATCCCCATTGTTAAGTATCTAATCTTAGTGATTTCGACGCAGGAACTGCGCCAGGCTGTTAAAGAAATAAACTGCCCTCCTCCACAACCCGAGGACCCAGGATGGTCCCTCGATCCAGACTCGCAAGAGGATCCGAAGCTTTCGGTGGATCTGATTGATGGAGTGTTCCATCAATTGAGCAAGGACAACGCCCTAGTGGCCATTACGGCCGATTATCCAGGGCTAATCCCGGCCTCCCAGAAACGGGTGGCCGAACCTGCCGCAACAAGCCAACGAGGGGCCGCAGGGCCCCGTGGGCAGAAAAGAGGTGCAGTCCGGACCGGGGCGTCAGTGCAAAGGTATGGCGCACCCCCTTATCCCAGGTGTCGTACCTTCAGGGCATATTAACCCTTGTGCCCTCTTCAGGACAAAGAGACCTCGCCGAACTATATTCGGAGAGACCGCCAATCGCGCCTCCACCAGCCAGGCTCCAAAGCCTGGCCCGGAAGCGGGGCCGAACACAAGGCGCGCACCGGACGCTCCTCCGACGGAGGATGTGGATAGGTTGTCTGCCACCAACTCTGAGGTGGAGAGTGCCATGAACCACAGGCGTTGCCGAACAATTCTTCGCGATGCTTGTTTCTCCCAAGAGGCGTTAGATGCCTTTAAGTCGGGAGATGCGTACCTCCGTGCCGCTCAAAATGGTCTAACCAGAGCCACGGAGCAATATGTAAAAGACATACGGGTAAGAAAATTTTGGTAATCTCTACTACCTAAAAGAAACGTAAGGTTCCCTCTTCCCTCTTACGTCAAATCTTTCGTCCAACCTTTTCTTCCACCCCTCCTTACGAACGCTCCACCCTCCTGATTTCCTATTTCACATGATTTGGCAAGCTAATCAATGACGATAAAAAAAACCAGCAAATCATCGATCACTTTCCTCCCAAGGCGGAAATTTGATATCGCAATCCTCTCGCCCCTTTAATCTCGCGATCCTCTCAACCCTTTAATCTCGCAATCCACTCAACCCTCCCGATTTTGCATTCCACATGATCTGATCGGAATCTCCTCGCCCCTTTAATCTCGCAAAAAGTTGAATGCCTCAGCCCTTACAACACTCGATGACTCAGCCTCACGTGCAGCTCAACCTCGCCAAGCGCGGCGCGCGGGGATCATGGCCCCGGAGTTGCCGACGTCGCCCTCCGCCACATCTCTCCAAACGCCGACCCGCAGGACTCAATGCATACATGGCCGCCTCTGCCCACCACATCCACGCGACACCTTGCAGGACTACCGCGCAAATAAGGCCATGGACGTGCTGGCGAGTCGCCTCGTGAGCGCTCGGTGCACCATGAGGACCACGAGAGCTGCGTCAACGTCGTCGAAGATCACATGGCGGCGGCGACATAGATCATGGGTACGATCAGGAAAAGCCACCATCGAGCGTGCTGCTCGAACGCGATGCTAATTTTGCATGACAAGCGACGAAGAGACTACATGAGAAGAATAAGGTGTCGATGGAGAGCGTGCAATGGCGGCGGGGCGTTGCTGGATCGCGGATGGCTTACGCAGCAGGTGGTCGAGCTAGAGATGAGCAACTACACGCTCAATGACATCATGTCCAGGTGAGCTTATTCTCTCGTTCCAATCTGCACTTGTTGGTCTTTTCTTTTTCTTCTTCTTTCAGATCTATGAGAAATATGATGCTTTGGTTTTATAGAATTCTTATCCTTTAGAAGAGTTTGTTTAGTCGATGATCTTGAATTGTGGATGATGAAAAGATGTAATGCTTGGGTATTTTTGTCAGATGATTTCAGAATCTTTTTTAGTTTTAGTACGCATCTGGATACTATTTGCATGATCAAATCTCAAAAGATTGATAGTATTTGTGAAATCTGAATCTGAAGAATACATGTATACTAACATGTGGCTTTGCTTCTGCCAACGACGAAGTTGTACTTTACAACACCCAGTCCTGGATTTTATGCGACGGCGTCAAGTGATACTTCTGCGGGTTACAAAGGATGGCTCATTATCAGTAACTATGGCACGAAATTAAAGATCTAACCACAATCATAGGTACTGTTACAACTGTTGCAGGATCATATTGCTGAAATCATTTCCTACTGAAGATTTCCACGGCCATGCTCAAGCTTTACAACAGTGAGCTCTTGACGCATTTGCCGATCGAGCACACCACCCTCGTGGTGCTCCTGGACAATGTGTGCCCGACCTGCGCCAACCTGAAAAGGCAAATATCAAAGGTCATATCATAGTTTCACTCTTAAAGGTTTCATTAGCTAGCTTTATCCATTTCACTTGATCATTGTTTGATTTATCTGCTAGAATTGTCATCCGTAGCAACGTAGGTAGAAATAATCAATCATTTTCTCTTCCATTCACATTTATTAGAAGGGGCGCTTATGGCTCTAAAATTGGCACATAGGATAGCATCAGCTGCGTCCATGACTTCATTATCGCAGCTGGGGATTACATCGTGCAGGGAAGATATGTCAATTTGTAGATCGATATTAATTTGTTTCTATATTTTGTATCTAAATTGTATTTTGTAGTTCATATGGTTCGAACATGACATTTTCTTTTAATTAGCTTCTGTTGAATCACCTTGAACTCGAAATATGAATTAGAATGCCGAACTGGGCACTACTGGATGTGATAATATGCGACATGAGGTAACGTGGACTTTTTCACGGACTTGTCTGAACTAGAACAAAGCTCATGGATGATGATGGAGCATCAGGCCGAGAGAGAGAGAGAGAGAGAGAATTTTTGTTTGATAGTTACCAACCTTTTGACAAATAAAAAATACAATCACACAATAAGTTATGTCGTAAAATTATGCTTTCCCGTAGCAAAGCATGGGCATTGTCCTAGTTATATATATACCAGTAGCCCCCGAGACTTGAAACAGTTAAAATAACTGATTTAAGGATCATTTGTTATGCAGGTTCTTACAGAAAAGAATTCCCTACTGTCCAAGGAGCTGGAAGAGTGCAAAGCCCAACTTGAGGCCGCACTAGCCGCGGCAGGGGAGCCTAAGGAGGCCCCCTCTGGTAATATACACTTCGAAAGATAAGTATTTTGCGAAGCACGGCGTTGGTGTGAATCTGACGAATGAAATTGCAGATGGTGCCGGATTGGATCCGGAAAGGCAACACCTCCTACGCTAGCTAAAGGCTGGTGAGAGGGTGCTGTTAAAGGTGATGGGGGAGAAGAACGATCTCCGGGATGCCAACACCAAGATGGGCGTCGAGCTGAAAGATGTTCGTGCCCAGCTGTCAGACTCTGTGAAGGAGAATCAGCGGTTTCGGCGCGGCATATATAGTAAGTGCTTGAACGAACCTTTTGAAAGAAAGTTCGGCGGGGAAGTCGATTAACAGAGCAATGTCTGTAGGTGTGCTGACAGGCCGTCCTACAGAGGAAATGCCCGGTTCTACGGGTGACCTTCTTCCAGAGCTCTCGCAACTGCTTAATAGAGTTTGGCAGGCGATGCGAGGCGTCGCCCAGGCCCTGTGGCCATCCATCTCCATGCCTGAAGGTCTTCGAGAGCTTGCGGAGAAGCTAAAAGGAGCACGGCGGCGCTTCCGATTATGGAAGATATCAGCCTGCCGTCAAGGCGCTAGGGAGTCCTGGGCCATGGTGAAGACGCGGTACGCAAAGGCTGACCCCAACCACATGGCGGAGGTCGGTCCTATAGGGCCCGATGGGAAGGAGATCCCTGTAAGCTTAGTATACAGCCAAGTAGAGTTGGCTGCAAAGTATTCCCAGTAGGACTGTAAATTAGACAGCCTGTTAGATGGTATTGAAGAGGAATACGATCAGTTAAGATGACTATGTAATTTAATTGACATTTATAATGCCTTCTAGCCGGATTGTAGATCATTTGTCATGGCCGACCTTTTCGCTTCAGCCTCGGGACCTGACGGTCCGGAGTGTGTCCGAATTCCCATGCGGTTATATAGGAACCGGGAATGCATGGAGACCAGGCGTAGGGGTCATTAGTGCGTGAACAGACAAGTGTCCGACTAGTTATGTTATATTACATGGTTAGTAAGAAACATCTTTTAGGGAGAATAGTTCCGTTAGGGGTTCCTTTCCCTGGAAGGCATGCCCTAAGGTGCATGTCCATGCTGCAAAAAGAAACGCAGGAAAAACATCTGGGGGCGTGTAGATAAAAATAAAAAAGATCATCTTTAGTTCACTGACCGAATATTCCCTTAAGAACGCTAGCTTTCGGCTTCACCCACTCTGAGGTACACGTCCGGCTGACCCGGTAGTAACAATCGCAGAGGTGCTCCCTTTACCACCTAGCCGAACAATCGGGAACGTAGGGGTAAGCATAGGAGCCAGGCAACCCAGTTTGGCCAAAACTTAAGTCATATCGATGCATATAATGGTGAATAAAAAATACATGCGGAAGTGTGACGCATCTGTTGGGCATGAAGCCCGTATGAATAAGCTTCTGTTTAAAGAAGCCCCCAGGTTTAATGAGCGCGGATGGCGCGTCACTGTATGAGCCTCTAAGGGCTATGAGAGAGAGAGAGAAAAGAAGAAGAGAAATGCAAGACAGAAAATATATAAAAAAATGGACAGAGGAAGGAGACGAACATAGAGTCCGGCGCTAGGCATAGAATCTTTGGAGACGGGCTGCGTTTCATGGGTTCGGCTCGAGTCGGTTATCCGATGTATCTCGCAGGCGGTACGCTCCACCAGTCAGGACTTGGTCAATTATGAAGGGACCTTCCCACTTGGGCTTGAGTTTGTCCTTTTTCTTGTCCGGTAGTCGTAGAACTAATTCGCCAACGTTCTAATTTTTGGCCCGTACTTCTCTGCTTTGGTATCTTCGAGCCTGCTGTTGATAGAATGCGGAACGGGCTTTTGCCACGTCATGCTCCTCCTCCAATGCGTTTAAGCTGTCCTGCCGATCGAGCCCGGCTTCTCTTTCTTCGTACATGCGCACTCGAGTGAGTCATGAATTATGTCGCAGGGCAAAACTACCTCTGCGCCGTACACCATAAAGAATAGTGTGTATCCAGTGGTGCGATTCGGTGTGGTCCGTAGCCCCCAGAGTACGGAGTCGAGCTCCTCTACCCAGTGCGTGTTAGATTCCTTGAGGGACCGCACTAATCTGGGTTTAATGTCGCTCATGATAAGACCATTTGCACGTTCGACCTGGCCGTTAGTTTGTGGGTTATAGACGGAAGCATAGTCGAGCTTGATGCCCATGTTTTTGCACCAGAGTTTTACCTCGTCGGCCGTGAAGTTCGTGCCGTTATCAGTGATGATGCTGTGGGGAACGCCATAACGGTGTACGACCTCGGATATAAAGTCTATCACCGGTCCGGATTCGGCAGTCTTAACAGGCTTGACTTCTATCCATCTGGTGAATTTATCCACCATGACCAGTAAGTATTTTTGCTTGTGGGTTCCGCCTTTAAGGGGTCCAACCATGTCAAGCCCCCAGACTGCGAAGGGCCAAGTAATGGGGATGGTTCGGAGGGCGGTGGGTGGCATATTGCTTTGGTTTGCAAAGAGCTGGCAACCGGTGCATCGTTGGACTAGGTCCTGAGCGTCTGCCCGGGCCATCGGCCAATAAAAGCCTGTACGGAAGGCCTTGCCTACGAGGGACCGAGCTGCAGCGTGATGACCGCCCAGTCCGGCATGAATTTCAGCCAGGAGGTTCCGCCCCTCCTCTTCGGAGATGCACCTTTGAAGGACTCCGGTAGTGCTTTTCTTATAAAGCTCTCCCTCGTGGACTCTGTAGGCTTTGGATCGCCGCACTATGCAGCGTGCCTCATTTTGGTCCTCGGGGAGTTCCTGGCGAGGAATGGTTCTGTCCACGGGGCGATGACGGCCATTATTACGTGGGCTGAAGGTGTTATTTCATTGGCAGAGCCTCCGATTGTGTCAGAATGTTCGGTGTCAGGCAGTGCGGTTGGGTCCGGGGTGTTATTGTTTGGCTCCCCTTCCCATACTACGGATGGCTTGAACAGCCTTTCCAGGAAGATGTTGGGGGGGGGACTACATCGCATTTTGCGTCGATCCGTGCCAGGACATCTGCCGCCTAATTATTTTCCCGGCTATATGGTGAAATTCAAGCCCCTCGAACCGAGCTGACATTTTTAGGACGGTGTTGCGGTAAGCTGCCATTTTTGGATCCTTGGCATCGAAGTCTCCATTTATTTGGGATATGGCGAGGTTCGAGTCCCCGCGCACCTCTAGGCGTTGAATGCTCATGGATACTGCCATCCGGAGACCATGTAAAAGGGCCCCATATTCGGCTGCGTTGTTGGAGTCCGTGTACATAATCTGGAGTACGTATTGAACTGTGTCTCCTATGGGGGGCGTCAAAATGACGCCAGCCCCCAGTCTGGCCAACATCTTGGAGCCGTCGAAATGCATGATCCAATTTGAATATTTGCCGTACTCTTTAGGGAGTTCGGCCTCCGTCCATTCTGCGACGAAGTCGGCCAAGACTTGCGACTTAATGGCTCGCCGTGGCATATAAGTTATGTCGAACGGGAGGAGCTCAATGGCCCATTTTGCAATCCGGCCCGTTGTGTCACGGTTGTTTATAATATCGTTAAGTGGTACTTCCGAGGGTACTGTTATTGAACACTCTTGAAAGTAGTGTCGTAGCTTCTGGGATGCCATGAATACCGCGTACGCGATTTTTTGATATTGCGGGTACCGTGATTTGCAAGGAGTGAGGACAGTGGACACATAATAGACCGGCTTTTGAAGGGGGAATCTGTGTCCGTCCGCTTCTCGTTCAACGATGAGCACTGCGCTTACAACCTGATGTGTTGTTGCAATGTATAATAGCATTGGTTCGCCAATATTTGGCGCGTCCAGGACTAGGTTTATTGCAAGTATGGCTTTTATCTCCTCGAGTTCGGCCGTGGCTGCATCCGTCCATTCGAAGTGTTCGGTGCGCCGAAGGAGGCGGTAAAGGGGTAGGGTCTTTTCTCTCAAGCGGGAGATAAAGCGGCTTAGAGACGCCACGCATCCGGTTAACTTTTGTATTTGTTTGAGGTCCTTTGGGATATCCAGTTGCGACAGAGCTCGGATCTTGGCCGGATTTGCTTCGATTCCTCTACCGGATACAATGAAGCCCAAGAGCTTTCCGGCTGGAACGCCGAAAACGCATTTTTCCGGGTTGAGCTTGATGTCGTATGTTTAGAGGTTATCAAATGTGAGCCTCAAGTCGTCTACTAGAGATTCGACATGTCTTGTTTTGACGACCACATCATCTACATATGCCTCCACTGTTTTGCCGATCTGGCTTGCCAGACATGTCTGAATCATGCGCTGATATGTTGCGCCGGCGTTTTTGAGCCCGAAGGGCATTGTGTTGAAGCAGAATGGGCCGTATGGTGTGATAAATGTCGTTGCGGATTGGTCAGATTCTGCCATCTTGATTTGATGGTAGCCGGAATATGCGTCGAGGAAACACAACGAATCGTGTCCTGCGGTAGCGTCGATAATTTGATCGATGTGGGGGAGGGGGAAGGGATCCTTTGGGCAAGCCTTGTTAAGGTCTTTAAAATCAACGCACAGGCGCCAGGATTTGTCCTTCTTTGGTACCATCACCAGGTTTGCTAGCCAGTCCGAATGTTTTATATCTCTGATGAATCTGGCATCCAATAGCTTTGCTAGCTCCTCTCCCATAGCCTGTCTCTTAGGTTCGGAAAAACGCCGAAGAGCCTGTTTGACAGGTTTGAATCCTGTTTGGATATTTAAGCTGTGCTCGGCCAGCCTGCGTGGGATTTCTAGCATGTCTGAAGGGTGCCAGGCGAAAATGTCTCAGTTTTCTCGTAGGAACTCTCGCAGTGCAGCGTCTACATCAGGGTTTAACTGTGCCCCGATGGAAACTGTTTTATTTGGGTCCGTTGGATGGACTTGGAATTTGACTATTTCGTCCGCCGGTTTAAAGGAGGTGGACTTGGATCTTTTGTCGAGTACCACATCGTCCCTATTCACCGTAGAGCGCAGCGCAGTCAGTTCCTCAGCCGCTAGGCTTTGGATAGTGCCTCGAGGGCCAGTGCGGCTGTCTTGTTTTCGGCGCGGAGTGCTATGTTCAGATCACTAGCGAGAGTGATAATCCCGTTAGGCCCGGGCATTTTAAGCTTCATGTACCCGTAATGGGGTATTGCTTGGAAGATTGTAAACGATTCCCGTCCTAGCAGAGCGTGATAACCGCTGCTGAATGGAGCCACATGGAACGTGATCTCTTCGGACCTGTAATTATCCGGCGTGCCGAACACCACATCTAGTGTGATTTTTCCTGTACAGCGCGCTTCCCGACTGGGGATTATTCCTCTAAAGGTTGTGCTGCTTCGCTCAATGCGGTTCCAGTCTATTTCTATTTTTTGAAGGGTTTCCTCGTAAATGAGGTTCAATCCGCTGCCGTCGTCCATGAGTACCTTGGTACGACGAAAGTCGTCCACTATTTGGCTGAGGACCAATGCGGCTGGTGCTCGGGCTGTTCGAAATTTAGGTTCATCACTGGCGTTGAAGTTAATAGCCGTGTCACTCCATGGGTTTATTGTTGCTACTTGGTAGACTTTGGCAAGGCTGCGGAGTGTCCTTTTTCGCATATTATTTGATGCGAAAGTCTCAAAGACTGTTAATACTGTATGGGTGTCTCTGGGGTGGCTTTCTGTGGCCTCCGGAATTAGGAGGTTTTCGCCAATTTTGGCCACCTGCCGGAGTATCCAACATGCTCTAAGGCTGTGAGTTGGTGTGGCGTCCTCTATACTGTGAATTTTACAGGGTCCGTTAAGCCATCCTTCCAGTACGGTTCCATGCCCTATAAAGGGTTTTTACTTTTTGGTATTTGACCTGGGTGTCTGGTTATGCTGCACCCTTTTATTTCGGACTAGGTTTGTATTTAGGGCCGGATTGTCTCAAAATTTTATTTTGATTTTCCAGGCGCTTTCCATCGCACAATACTTTTGTACAATGGACGCCAAGTCAGTGAAGCGTGTGATATCACGGCGACTTATGGCGTTGAGTATTCCCTTGTCCGTGCAATTATTGCAGAAGATTAAGATTGTGTCTTCCTCGCGGCAGTCCTTTAGTCTGTTCTTAACCAGGAGGAATCTAGCCCAGTAATGATGTACTGTTTTGTCGGGCTCTTGCCTGATTTTGGATAGATCGCTTGTGTTGGGGTGGGTGGGTGGAGTTAAATCCGAAGCCTCACCCCGTCTGAGGCTCAGAGGCCGAGGGATTTCTGAACTCGAAAATTTGGAT
Source organism: Triticum dicoccoides (assembly GCF_002162155.2). Classification (NCBI taxonomy): domain Eukaryota; kingdom Viridiplantae; phylum Streptophyta; class Magnoliopsida; order Poales; family Poaceae; genus Triticum; species Triticum dicoccoides. The sequence goes on from NC_041384.1 coordinate 20,288,417, forward strand.
CCCTGGGTGTTGTCCGATGAATCCAGCCCGTCGCCTGACTCTAAGTTCAGGTCTTGAGTGATATCCTCCCCTCCGCGGGTATCCGGCTTGGAGGGATCGGGAATCCGGACGTAGCGAGTCCTTAAGATAGACGAAGGGTCGCCGCACTGTCCCTCTACCACGGCAACGTGGGGGTGACTTGGGGGGAGTTAATCTCTCTCAGATCGGTTTTAGGCCTAATCTGGTCGTAATCCGTAGCGACTCCCAGGGCGGCGAAGCGATCCAAGAACTCGTTTATGGAGGAAAGATCCATTGGATCTAACTGCTTGGCGAGTTCCGAACTGACATGAAGATTGTTTTCGATGGCTCGAGAGGTCATCGTCGGCGCAGAAGCCGAACAGGCGGTCATAAGAAAACCACCTAGCCGGAGGGTTTGGCCGACAGCCAAAACTCCCTTAGCAACGGTGTCGTCTTTAAAGACGGGGCGAGGCATCCTTTCTGATGGCGACGACACAGAGGAACTTTCAATGAAAGCACCAATGTCGGTGTCAAAACCGGCGGATCTCGGGTAGGGGGTCCCGAACTGTGCGTCTAGGCCGGATGGTAACAGAAGGCAAGGGACACGAAGTTTTACCCAGGTTCGGGCCCTCTCGATGGAGGTAAAACCCTACGTCCTGCTTGATTAATATTGATGATATGGGTAGTACAAGAGTAGATCTACCACGAGATCAGAGAGGCTAAACCCTAGAAGCTAGCCTATGGTATGATTGTTGGTGTGTATGTTGTCTTACGGACTAAAACCCTCCGGTTTATATAGACACCGGATAGGGTTAGGGTTACATAGAGTCGGTTACAATGGTAGGAGATCTGAATATCTGTATCGCCAAGCTTGCCTTCCACGCCAAGGAAAGTCCCTATCGGACACGGGACGAAGTCTTCAATCTTGTATCTTCATAGTCCAGGAGTCCGGCTGAAGGTATAGTTCGGCTATCCGAACACCCCCTAATGCAGGACTCCCTCAGGTCTCCTTAGGCGTTAAGCCCTGAACTCCATGACCGATGCAACCGTCAAGCTCCTCAACAGCCCTAGCCGCATCCTTCACAATTTCCTCCTCCTTTATCCAAGCAAGGGACGATGCTCTGGTGATGCCGGACGGCGATTGCGACTGCACGGCTGCTTGAATATTTGCGCGCAAGCCCTTGACGTACTGGTGTACAAAGCACTGGATGCTTATGGTGGAGTTGAGATCCAGCACACGATGTACTCGTTCCCAGAATGTCGTCGTGTACTCAGCCGCGGTTGTGGTATGCTTGAGCTCCAGCAGCAAGCCCAAGTGCATGTTATACTCCGACGACACATCCTGGATGTCAAGGAGGCAGGCGTGCTCGTAGACACACCGGCCATGCAAGGCGAGAGCCCGCGCCGCCCCGACTCTTGATCGAAGCTGAAGCACCGCCTCCAAATGGTGGATTCTCTGAAACAGGGAGACCTTCACCACACCATGACCCAAATATGGACATGGGACGGACACTCAGATCAGTACCAATATCGAGTACAAATCAAGAGATACAAGAGGAATTTGGGGTGAGGATCAGCAATAGAGGGATGAGATAGGTAGCAGGAGGACGAGAAGATTCAGACGTTTCAAATCCGTTCCCCCCATCCATGCTCTCCCGACTGCATATGTAGCCCATGTGCGACTCAGCCTCCGATGGTTGGCCCATCTTGTAGCCCAGGCTAAGGTTGCGACTGTAGGGTGACAGCCCATAGTGGGGGTGTTTCATGAGGCACAGCCATGGGACGGGGCCAATACAGGCGTGAATGTTTGCTCGCAATACCTACGGCGGCACCAAGTTTTGCAGGTAAGTGGCAGCCCGCGGGCCCACGGCCAACTGGACTGCACGCTGGCGACGGACAGAGAGATATATGTGTTCCCCACGGTGTCTCAGGCTTGTCCAGCCTAATCTAATCAAACAAAAATAAAAATGTTTAGCATAGCAACCACAATGCACGTGAAGTGACACCGCACCAGCGCAGCCCAGCGGGTGAGAATAGTGGTGGAAGAACTTTGCATAAAGGCACCGTGATTATGCTCGAAATTGCAGAAAACCGCCGATTTTCGCTTTCAAAATGGCGGTTCAAAGAATGTTTTTGTGAGACGTTGCACGTACCTGACATCCGAGGGAAGGAACATCTAATGATCTACTACCCCTCCGATCCGACTTAGTTGCCACAGCCTCTGTGCAACATTGTATATAGGCTGCGTAATTAATTCGGATCAGAGGGAGCAGATGAACTTGTTTTCCTTGAACCATCAATCGTATTACTTAGTATATATCGTCCTGACTATTATTTTCGGCACGGTGGCCAATGCACATAAATATAGACAAGTTACGACAAAATTACCCTTGGCAAATATTTTGGTTAGTGGCAAGTAAATCATTTGATTCAGGAAATTAAGAGATACATGCAATCGACTGAGAGATACTTTCCTTATTTTGCTTTAAGGAGAGATACAGACAATCAGAAGAGAGATACTTTCCTTTCTTCTAGAGGGCTAGTAAGGGAATTATGAGTAATTAAAAGAAATGCACATTACGTTCTGAAATTTTATCAAAAAACAAAGCGGGAAAGAATTTAATTGAGTCTTGCCGTATTTATCTCGATATTTTCTTTATCAAAAGCGGAAAAAGAATATGAAAGCAGATATTACCTGAAACAAAGACAAAGCAAATACGACATATATGCCGATGCAAAGCGAATATTCGTTGGAAACCGAAGAATCTCTTATGGCATACCTAAAAGCATATTGAAACCATCAAATTCAATTGCTATTATGACTACTATCTATCTATATAAAAAGACCCAAATGAGCGGATCCAACCATCCCGGCCATCAAATCATGTTATCTAGCGGTTCAAATCACTTCAATGTTGAGCACCAAACACGTTTAACGCTCTAATTATCCACCACTGCCATTGGTTATAAACACGTTTTAACTCAACGCTATCTCTTAAAAATCTGCCATGTAATTAATATCCTATCATTCCCGCGAATAAGTAATCCATATCTTACCAAATACCTACGAGCAACAAATATATCTTACATAATATAACGTGCAACTAATATCCTACCTAATATAAACGTGCATTGCACGTACATTATTACTCCCTCGGTCCGGAAATACTTGTCATCAAGATGAATAAAAGGGGATGTATCTAGATGTACAGACGGATGGAGTACTAGTTATGCATAAGTGTCCAATTTTAGTAGCATGATAAGATATGTTGTCTGGAAAGAGCGGTGTGATGAGACAAATCACAGGAAGGATTTTCTTTTGGTGGTAAGTACGTATTGAGTTGGGCCTAAGGGGCGCATGGATTGAACTTGGTACGTTGTACAAACAAAATAAATAGAAATTTCTGTATGTGCAGATACTGATATTTCATTTCCTATAGTGTTCCACCAAGACATGATGTTCTGTTAAACAAAAACTTCCACATGTTCCATTTCTGCCAATGTTTGCACCGGAAAAAGATGTTTCATTTTTGGTTTCCATTTCCATAAGAAAATAATACTCCGGTTGTGATGAGTAGTTCTTTTCCGGTTTCTTTTGTGAGTTTACATTTTTATTTTCGTTTCCATTTCATTATGTTTCCATATATTCCGGAATGGACGAAAGTCCATTTCGTTTTCATCACTGCCCATAGGTTCGTGGAGACCTCAATATGACAAAATAAAACTAAAACAAGAAAGAAATGAGAGGCGCCGCCACGATTTATTTATTGTGAAGCGTTGGATGTGTAGCAGCAGAGGAGAAGTTGGAGAAGAACAACAACACCACCAATCACGGTATTGTCCTCAATAAAGAGAAGAGCGGGGAAGTGAGGCGACGCCTGCCATGAGAGAATCGATGTATTCACTTGTCAGTTTGTGTTTCTATAAACACGAATAATTTGATTTTTGAGCAATAAGGGGAAGGCGGACCTAAGAATAGCGGAAGGGGGATTTGAGCAACTGTCTCGAAATTTAATCCGAGCAATGAGGAGTATATAGAAACACAACGAATTGGAAATGAAATTTACAAAAGGATAGGAAGGCCTAAGGGGGTGATTGTCGAGATAGAGTTGGTAAAAACTGTGGGTGGCTAATTGACGGTGGCGACATGTAATGAGCCCCTTCCAAGGTTTAGAGCCTAGGCTAATTGAACTATGGTGGTGCCTCATCCGCCAATGCTAGATCTAGACAGCGATGAGAGTGGGAGGACGATCCGCGATGAAACCCGCTAGTTAAATATTCTGAGACGTGTGTTAGTAAATAGAAGTATTCTCGACCATCGACTTCCGACAACGGGAATAACAAACCGATGGCGCCACACCTATAGTAAAATATATTTTTCCTATCACATAATTTTATGTATTTCTTTTTCTTTCGAATCGAGAACCGCAGAGCAATCGTTCTACGGTATCTTATATTTAATTAATGCTTTATTAGAACCGTATGCGTGCTCCGAAAGAAAATCGACGGTTATCATGTCACATGGGTGTGTATACAAGACGAGAACGGCGTCGTGCCGATATGAATTCATCAAATTTTAGCTAGCCGTCAAGGTTAAAACCGAGTGGCCACCGAACAATTTTTGGCAGCCGATGATTCCCACGGCATGGATCCAGCGCCCCTGAGTCGCCGGCATTTCTGTCACGCCCTCCTTCGGGCAACACAAAGGACGGGGACGAGACGAGACCCCCGCCCCACCTGGGCACATGCGGCCGCGGTGTTGGTGTCCGGATCGCACCGGCCTCCACCCTGCCTTTTAAAACCCCACCCCGCAGCCACCGAGCATCCCTCCCCCCACGTTTTCCACCCACCAGACACTCCCACGGCTGCCGGCAATGGCGGCGGCGGCGGCGGAGCAGGACTACTGGGGCCTGTTCCGGGAGGAGACGGGCTGGTACAACGAGATCTTCCTCAGCGCCGTCGTGCCGGGCGGCGGCGGCTGGTGGCGGGCGCTGCCGCACCCGCTCCGCTCCTGGCTGCGCAACTGCATCGGCGGCTACCTCCTCTACTTCGCCACCGGCTTCCTCTGGTGCTTCGTCATCTACTACTGGAAGCGCAACGCCTACATCCCCAAAGGTCCCGCCTTTCCTTAACCCCTCCCCTCCCCCCATGCCGTCCTAGAATCCCAGTACCAGCAGTATCAATCCCTCTCCCCCTCCCCCTGTTGATTGGCTCTTCTAATCCTCCGAGGAGGATGATTTACTGGGGCTAAGCGTGTTCCGTGAAAGGGATTTGGGCTTCGGCCTCTTTCACTGGTCCCGTGAGCCAAGAAAATGACGGCGAGAGGTTTGATTGGTTGGTGAGGGAAAGGAATGCCGCCGCTTTTCGATCCCCAATTATCAGTGGTCCGTTTGGAGTTCACTGCTCACGATTCGGGGGGCTTCGTGGTGATTTATCCGCCAGGTGCTCCGCCTGGGCTCAGCTCCTACCTCCCAGTCTGGTTGTTGGATGAGGTGGGTTTGGGGTCACATCTTGGATTTGTCTGCTGGCTCGTCGATGGTCACGAAGATCGGCTGAACAGATATTTCTCTGTCGAAACAGATCGCTGAAGTCCATTCCTGCTGCTTTTTCAAGCAACAATAAGCAGCTTGTTGCTTGATCGAACTGCTATTTGCTACCTAGTTGGAACCAAACCTCCTGTTTTATCACTGCTTGGTTGAGGTGCGTAGCATTCAGTAATCAGTAGCATGGATGCATAATTAACCAAGCTGTTCAAAAGGTCTGCCTTTTGATTGGTGCCACTTAAATTCTGTGTCCTCGGTCAGATCGCGAACCAAGTTAGATGACAGAGATGTAGACCACTAACATTTTTAAGCGGCTGATGTATGCTTAGACTGCCAACGTTTTCGGGGCGTTTTTCTAATGCCTTGCCAGATTGCATCATGTTTTAATTGATTACTTTTGCCGGCTTCTTAGCTCAATCACATGGCAACAAATGGAGGTCTCTGTCGATCTGGCAACATTGCTTAAATGGTACAGTAGTACAGCTACAACTTGCTGATTTATGCTCTGTCCTGGGCAATTTTCTGAAATGTCCTCCATACTTGTCATGACCCGTCTGCAATCAGGCATATCCTCATACTCGTCATGACTCTATCACATTGTAACAAATGGTCGTCTCTGTCAACCCGTCAATTTCCGTGTTTGCTTATGCTTAAATACTCCTCCAACTCCAAAAAGAAGGCACTGATATGATATGAAAATATATTTTATTTCTATTTTACTGAACTGCAGATACTACTTCTTGCTATGCTTTCTCCTGGGCATTTTCTGAAACGTCCAGGACCTTGCAATCGTGCATATGCTCATACTAGACAGCTCGTCTTCCGGTACTATGAATAGATGGGGGACCTGTGTGGTAGATATTTATCTAACTCCTGTATCTTTATGGAGATAATTGCATGATGTTCTGGGTGCACCCACGTTCTGGACCACTCGAACCAAAACTCATAATTGAATTCACAACTAAAAAATGCAGAGTGTCTCTTTCAGAAAACAGTAATAAGAAGGATATGGCACCCTATCTTCTCGAACAAAAACTCATAATTGAATTCACAGCTAAAGAAAGGCAGGGTGTCTCTTTCAGATAACACTAACAAAAAGGATATGGCAGCCTATCTTCTCTGGTGTACACTTGTGTCTAGCGATTGTTGACTTGATTGTCCTATGGGACCAAGATGCTTTTTGTTTTTCTTAGGTTCGAGACAACTGTAATAGAACCTTTTCAGCTGGAATTCCTGCTTCTTTGGAAATTGAATTCCAGTTTGCTACATGATACTGTTCTGTGCAAGCAAAGCTGCTAGTCTAATTTGTTTGTTCATCATCACTGTAATATATTTTTCATTTGATGTGATTTAGTGTGTTGTAGTCTGGAAGCAGAGCTTTCTTTTAAACGTCATGTGCTGGCATGGTTTTGGTTGTAGGACATTTGCTGGAACCAAATGGTGCTTTAGATTTTAATTTTAATGTTTGCTGCACACAGATTTTTTTTTTACATTAGGAGATCTCTGCTCCCAATTTCATTTCGCAATTAAACTGATAACACAACATTGTCAGGCAAGTGTGACCCAAACAGGTTCATGGAAATAAAATACTCCCTCCGTCCCATAATATAAGAACGTTTTTGACACTTCCCTTATATTATAGGACGGACGTAGTAGTTCTCTACCAGCCTGAGCTAACTACTGCGAAACTTGACATCAACATCAGGCACGCAGGCCCAATCAAAACACAAGATTCATACAGATCACTTATAATAACCTTCATTTATTTATAAGTTTGTGACTCTCACCCCCTTAATTGCTGGCTGAGGTCTAATTAGGTTGAAATGCTATTTATTTTTTGTTCTGCTCACAAATTGTTGACTCTCACCACCATATCCTCCAATGCATTTTAGTTATGAATCTTAATCATAATATGCTGCCAAATGTTGCATGTTATGAAAGTACTTTGTAAGATAAATTTGCTTATATGGTTTGTCTTCATTCTTTAACTCCAAATGGCCAGTAAGTGCCACAATTATCACACCCACTTCACTTCTGCTCGATTTCCCTGTTCGTCCTATGGATTTATTCGAGTAATTTTGAAACCTTGTGTATAGGTGTATTTGATAAGGATTTATAGAACGTGTTGCTGAAACATTATGTTATTTGATGCAGATGCTGTCCCTACAGTAGAAGCTATGAAGAAGCAAATAATTGTTGCATCAAAGGCTATGCCTTTCTACTGTGCTCTTCCATCCGTATCTGAGCACATGATTGAGAGTGGATGGACACGGTGTTTCTTTCATATCAGCGAAGTTGGTTGGCCCATGTACATTGTCTATGTGTCTCTATATCTCATCTTTGTGGAGTTTGGAATTTACTGGATGCACAGAGAGTTGCATGACATAAAGCCACTATACAAGCATCTACATGCAACCCACCACATTTACAACAAGGAGAATACCCTATCACCATTTGCTGGTAAGTTCTTATTGAGCTGTTGATTCTTGAATATGGCAAATGCATCTCTTTTCTTCTTCTGTGCTAGATGTGCTAGAGTATATAACTTCGCTGTAACAGTGATGAACAAGGGTTCTAGAAAACGGGCTTAGCTTAAGTTACCGTTCCTGTTTCTTGTTCTTGTGAAATGTTAATCCATTGCTGATAAATATTAATCCCTTGCTTATAATTGTTCTTATGGCGCTATCTGTATTTCAGTATACTTGAGTATAATGGTTTATTTGTACTCCGGAGTAATTATTCAGAATGCGGCAGACACTGGGCTTCTTTAATTTAATGTTTTGCCCCTCTGACGGGTAGAAATAGAATTGCCTCTTCATTAGGGACAGCTCTAACCTACGCGTTTTGTTCCTTCCAGGACTAGCATTCCATCCATTGGACGGGATACTGCAAGCCATATCGCACGTGATTGCTCTGTTCCTTCTCCCGATGCACTTCAGGACGCACATTGCTCTGTTATTCATAGAGGCGGTGTGGACGGCCAACATCCACGACTGCATCCATGGCAAGATCTGGCCGGTGATGGGCGCCGGCTACCACACCATCCACCACACGACGTACCGGCACAACTACGGCCACTACACCGTGTGGATGGACTGGCTGTTTGGCACCCTCCGCGAGCCGGAGGATCTCCTCAAGAAGGACTGAGCTCGTGCGAGAGCGCGGTCTTTCCGTCTCTGTAGCAATGTGAAGTGTAGTAGAAGTGTTAAGGCTTAACCCTCCATCTGTTTGTTCTGCTGAAAGATGTTTGTTGTTGTGTTTACGACAGTTAGCGGTGTGCTGTTTCAGTCTCAGTCTGGTAGGTGGAAATAATAAGGTTGTTTATTTAGCTTTGTTCCTCTGGGATGCGGTGAAATCAAGGGGCTTGTACCCTTTTCGGCAGCATGATGGGTTTGTTTGTTGTTATATACATAGGGCTTGATGCTGTTTCTGCACACAGAGTTCATAGTGGTTTGAAGAAAAAATAAATCCGGGTGGAAACCGAGTACGCTGGACAAGGTGTGTTTCAAATGTTCTAGAAATTCTGGAAACAGATATATATTATGCTGGAGAGGTGATGCTCTACAAACATGTGAAAAATCAAGTGAAGAATTAAAATTCACTTGGGAGGTGTAAAAAAAAACCATATCCAACAATGGATGAATAGTGATAAACGTATATCCTTTCTTGTCTCATGAATGAACATGGGTTCGAAATATCAAAATTCATGTGTTTGCATAACATCAACTCCCAAATGTGATTTATATGAGTTGTCATCGTGACTTGGCTTTCCACTGGATACTTTCTCCGTGGTTTTCCTACATTTTTCTGATGGTAATAGCGTTTTCTGTGGAATCACGGGCCATGTTGCTGCTGCTGCTGCTGCTGCTGCTGCTGCTGCTTGTGCCCGAAAGAATAAAACAGACTGAGAACTTCCAGACTTTTTCTCTTAGTCTCCCTGCATTTGTCTGATTCTGTCAGAAGTGCATGTTTTGGTTTTGCGCTGCTGATTTCTGTTGTGGAATGTCTGAAAGAATAACAGAACATGTTGGCAGCTTCTGTACACCAATCAAATGCGCATATTTTTCTCACAATACTGATAAATCGTGCGAAATATCGGATGCTGAAACGGGGCAGCATCGGTACGTGCGTGCGGCCTCGAGTTAGGTGGGTTATCCATCGAGTTCGTCTTTTCTTTTTTACTATCTTTCTTGGACTAGGTCTGCTACCTGACGCTGGAATTCAGTGATCCAATGAAGGGCGAGAAGGAAATTCGCTGTAAATTTGTCCTGGCCAACGAATTCTAAGTTTAAAACATAGTCCCTCTGTAAAGAAATAGAAGATAGTTTAGATCACTATTTTAGTAATCTAACGATCTTATGTTTCTTTACAAAGGGAGTAATATGGAGCCATAATCAGAATGGATGACTAGTAGGCTTGTTCTTGCTCCGGGAATCAGCCGCTAACTTAATTTCCTCCCGTCTTGCAAGGAAAGACGCGAGAGCTATATCTCACCTTAATAGGTTTTTTTTTG
>NC_041384.1:20298831-20309848 GCF_002162155.2 Triticum dicoccoides
GGGTTTTCTGTTCATTCCTTTTCAACTTTTTTAAGTACCAATCGATTTTATACTACAAGTTGTGCATTTTTCGTATGCAAACTGAACATTTTTCTGATACACGTTCAATATTTTTCAAATGCATGATAAACATTTTTTGAAATTATACATTTGAACATTTTTTTTGAATAGATGTTACTTCTTTTTCAAATACACGTTGACATTTTTTAATGCATGTGAAACATTTTTAGATACCCCTTCAATTTAAAAAAAATATTACATGATGAACTTTTTTTCAAATACATGTTGTATATTTTGCGTATATGCACTAACAATTTTTTATACAAGCTGAACATTTTTCAATAAATGTTGAGCCCCCTTTAATTAAGATTCTTGGTGCATTATTCCGGTATCAAATTAAACTAATTATTAAATGCTACTTCTCTGGATCCATATTACTTGTCGCTCATACGAATGTATCTAAATATAGTTCAGTGCTAGATACATCTATTTGAGTTACAAGTAATATGGATAAAAGGAAGTAAAGTATATCCCCTCGTTTTCTGTGATATATAAAGCTAGAGCTTTTGGGTTAGGTGTATATTTAGCTCAAGTTTTTTTTTTCATCAATATAATCATTTGTATGTCTTGAGTCGAGCTCGGGCTTAGGATTTCATGGTCGGGATTTTATAGGCTGCGCCAAGGACTAGGCCTAGGATTTCAAGGTTGGGCTGCTCTCAAGTGCATATAATGAAAATACTTGAAATTTATCTACTCCCTCCGATCCAAATATGAATTGGAGGGAGTATTATTCTGTTGTGTTGATTCATTTCAGAATTGTTGGATCGCCGACTTGGAAAATAGTACTAGCTACTAGTGAGACACCCTTCTTTTTATTTGAAAGTTGTGAAAAGATAAAGATGATAGGAACAGGCCCGGGCCCATGGGTGTGCAACCCGTGCGGCCTGCACAGGGCCCCTAGTTTTGAGGGGCCCCAGATTTTGGAAACAGCCCATTTCCCAGTAAAAGGCCCAGCTCGCTAGCCATGCCCACTAGCCCGAAACAGGCTGATTTTGCGCTGATCCAATCAGAAATCGCTCGCTCCCAGGCAACCGCCGCCGCCGCTCCACCCTGCGGTACGCCGACAACGTACGAGTACCAGTGATTCAGTCTTGTTGATGTCCATAATTCATTGTAATTTAGTATTTCAGAATTTCGTTCTTCTTGCTATTCAAATTTCAGTGATGAGAGTATCTCCACTCACAATTTCAGTTTTTTGTTGTACAGAAATTCAGTGTTGATACTGTCCAATTTTCAGTGCATGGACTGCCCAAATTTCAGTGTGCTTGCCCTGCTACTTTACTGCATTTATCAAGTGGGAACGGGTTGCTGCCTTTTATTTTTATTGAATGATACCTTTATCAAGTGTACCAGAGTTGGTTTTAACCCTCTCATCTCTTCTGTTTTCCAGGGCGCATAGCGAGCTGACCTTGTTGCTTCAAGGATGAATATGCCGATAGGATAATCAATGGGAACAAAAGGTATCAAGTATTTATTATTTCTACTGAATCACTATATACTGTATATGGTTTGGAATTTAAATCTTTTTTTGCTCTCCTTTAGATTACTCTGCCCAATGTTTCTCTGTATCTCGTCCATTGAAACTTGAAAGATAGGCCCTCCCCGGATTTTGCAAACCTCCCTCCCTCCCTCCATGTTATGTTACCACCAAGATCTTCTGCTCGTTGCGTCCCTGCCATGGCAATGCTTTGCCACCGATCTCCATCAGTTTCCCTATGCTAACACTGGTTCCATGCTGATGTTATCTCGTCTGATTGGCCGGAACCAGGCGCGATGGTACCACACGGAGGGGCCACAAACACAAAGTAGAGCAGCGCCTTGAGACTTGGGGGATCTAACATTCCAAGTCAAGGTCTTGCTCGCCCGCCCTTTCTTTGCTTCCGACATTCCAAGTCAAGGTCTTGGAGGGTTGCATTTGAACGGGATTAATTACGCAGCGTACTCCTCTCCGCTCTGAATTTAGCTCATCTCTCGACAGGCTAAATAAGCTCATCCCTGATCAAAATAGTCCATCCTAGCTAGATAGTTGCATAGCTTTGATTGGTTAGAATGAGCAGCTCAAGTGTTTATCAGTAGATGTTGCTCCATTTCTGTGCTAGCTAGTTGCATAAACAAAGAGCATTTCAGCGAGCGATCTGGACCAGGGTTCAGAACTGATGACAGTTAACGCGTCTTCCCAGCATCATTTGTTGTCCTACTAGCTACTGTTGCGTAAAGCTTTTCAAAAAAAAAATCTACTTCTTATTTTTTTTATGAGAAAAAAGGCCATAACCCCGACTTTATATTTAAAGCCATTATACTATAGTTAGCTAGGAGGACGACCTGCTTAATCCAAGTTGACAAAACAATGTTAAATCGCTATCTCGGTCAACAGGTGAAGATGTTCTAAGATGTTCTACTTAACTATCTCGACACTTGATTGCTCTAACAAAAAGTAACATCATGTGGTGGGTGTACTGTATTAATCCATGTTTGGTCGTTGACGTACCCAATAATGAGTGAGCTATTCGAATATTTACAGCACAAAGTTAGTAAAACATTACTGCATATAGGAGATGATTATTGACCCAACAATTCACCTTTTTGGAATGGGTTGATGAGAACGAAAGCAGCTTTCTTTCGTAGAGCTAAATTCATCATTGGAAACAACAATTCAACGAGATTATGAGAAAATACATGGTTAGCTAAGGTGCCTTTAGCCATAAAATATCCATCTCTATATAACATTGTACAGCAGAAGGAGGCTTACGTTGCTACAATATTACAATTCAACCCTTTAAATATTCAATTCTGGAGATCTTTGGTAGGAGGCCGATGGGACGCGTGGCTTCATCTCATCAGAAGGTTGATGGATGTTCACCTTTCTGATGAGGCTGATAGTATTCACTAGAGACTAACTATGAATGGCATCTTCTCAGTTAAATCTATGTGTTTGGACCTAATTGATTTCGGTTCGATTCTGAAATCGATACATATTTGTAAGATCAATGTCCCGTTAAGAATCAAAGTCTTCATGTGGTTTGTTCACAAGGAGGTGGTTCTGACTAAGGATAACTTGGCAAAACGTAATTGGGAGGGTAGTCAACGGTGTAGGTTTTGTGATCAAGATGATATCATCAAACACCTCTTTCTCAATTGTCCGCTGGCCAAACTATTATGGCGTTTAGTTCATATAGCTTTTAGTATCACACCTCCAAATAGTACTCATACATTATTTGGGACGTGGCTAAATGGAGTAGAGACCAATATTGCGAGACATATTCGGATATGAGTATGTGCATTACTTTGTGCTATATGGAACTGTAGAAATGATATAATTTTTAACAGACAAACTCGTATAAATGTTTTGCAGGTCAGGGCCACTGCTTGGATCCGTACGTGGTCGTTACTCACTCCTGTGGAAGTCAGGGAGCCTTTGGTTACTGGGTCTACACGATGGGAGATGGTAGCTCGGGATAATAGGACAAGTGTTTAGTCATCTAATCCTGTTTTTGCCGGCTGTGGCACATTTTACATGTTTTTTTACCTTTTTATCTCTGAGTGAGCTTGTTCTGGATTATAGACTTATTGGGTACTTTGATTAATAAAAGGGCTTCATGCATCATTCTGATGCAGAGGCTAGGGGCAATCCTTCTTTTTTAATAAAAAAACTGCAAGAATAGACCATTGAATCCAATGGTCCTTACGAATGTGTTTAAAATAGTTATTTCCAAATCCACAGGGAAATAGCAAAATTGTGAAAAAAAGACATATCATTGTTTGTGGTTTGTGCTTACTGTAAGCTTTGGAACATTTTCTTTACAAACAATTGTACAGCTACTTGTTTAGTAACTTAATTTGTTGCTTCCCTCGGCTTGCAAATATCCGTGTCTTACCAAAATTCACATGTGTGATGGTCTTTTATCCCCATCAATCCTCCATGGATATCCTTACCAGGAAACTGGACCTCAGTCCATGCATATTCCTGCTAAACTTCTTCTCTTTAGCATCCAAAGGGGCTATAGATGATGGTGATGTTTTATTAGTGTGAAACCGACGGATGACTCATCTTCATTAGCACCCTCCATGGGGTAGGGAATAGTTTTCTTTGTTGGGTTCACATTTGGAACGAATCAATGATGCTCTGGTTTGCTTCCATGCTCTTTTTTTTTTTTGCTTAGGGAAGATGAAACCGGTATCATCGACAAACATCGGAGGTTTGTTTTTTTGCTTAGGGAAGATGAAACCGGTACCATCGACAAACATCGAAGGTTCGTGTCCCTTTCGCATCTCGCTCGCGCGCAAACGGTTGACTTGACCTCTCACCGTGCTGCTGCCCCTTTTGTTTTCCAGAGGGTCCTTTTATCAAAAGAGAGAACTTTGTTGTCATACATCTGATCTTATCAAGACTGTAATTGCCCTCTACTTGGGTATGAATGTGCCTGGCATTGATTCAGCCATCTTGTTTTTAATCGGGAGTTTTCATCATATATTTTTATAATGCATCTTGAATTTCTTCTTCGACATCCACATCTAGCTCGCAGGTGGCAGAAAAGCGGTTGCCCCCTAAGTTATAAACAGACAGCTGGATTTCTAGCTGGTCAATATGTTCATTATCTCACCTTTTGGAGTGCTTAAATACATGCCAGCAGGGCATGAAAATGTTGGGAAACCAAAGACAACTAGTATGATTGTTCTGTACAAAAAGGCAAGTTTTTGTTCCCTTTATTGAGACTTGGAATTTACAAGACCCATAACCTGTGGAAATGCTAGAAAAAGGTGAAGTTGCCACCCCCAACATTACAAGCGACACCATCACCATGGACGCCCAACACTTAGAGCTTATAGCGGAAGTATATATGACTACAACAAAGCATACGAATAAACCAAAGAATTTCACTCGACCGACCGATCGATCGCCTCTTGTCGCCGCCCGCGGATGCTTGAGCGCATCCTCGGCGAGCGGCGAGGGCCGCCCAAGTTCACCTAGTTGTCTTACACCTTGGTGTGACTGAACTGACCTGAACTCACACACATTCTGAAATAGAGTAGATAATAGACAGTAGTGGTAGTAGTAGTAGTAGCATTGGTTAATGTACACAGCTGAAGCTCTGCTCCTCCTGCATCTTTAGCTGAAGTTGCTCTGGAACATCTGGAAGCCAAAGTTGCCCTGGCCGCCGGAGAGCTCGTCGACGATCTGGAGGTCCAGCTCCTGGTTGCCCTGGAACCAGAGCGGCGTCGCCGGAAGCGGCGGCGGCGCGACCGGCGCAGCGTCTGAAAGAAGAAGGTTTGGAACATGAGACGTTAGAATTTCAGAAGAAAATCAGAGCATTGTCAGGAGCAGAAGGAATTTTGGTCGGATGGTGTGTTGCTTACTCTGCAGCATTGGGAGGCTGTTGCTGCTGCTGCTGGCGTGGAGGAGCATGGCGGCGGGCAGGGGCTCGGCCTCCTGGAGGCTGTGCCGCTGCTCGAACGCCTCCACGTACAGCCGGTGCACGTACGCCTTCTGGTCCCTGCTCAGCTGCTGCGCCGCGCACTCGACGCCGGCGAACTCGAGCCGGACCAGCTGGCAGAGGGAGTTGACGTAGACGGTGGCGCCGTGCCCGGCGTACGCGTACACCTTGTCGCCGGCGTCGCACGTCTTGGCGTGGCTCGTGGTCACCTCCCACATGCGGTCCGTCATGCCGTCGCCCATTATCGCGCGCAGTATTTCCGGCCTCACGGTGAGCATCCGCACGAACTCCTGCACGGTCTCCACGCCGTTCTGCCGCAGCTTCCGGTGGAAGGCCCCCTCCTTGCCGATCTTCTCCAGCCGCCACACGTCGTCGGTGAGCGCCGGCGGGTAGTGCTTACGGTACACTGCATGCGTACAATAGAGAGATAATGAGCACGCGCAGTTGAGAATGTTCAGGGAAGAACAGAGAGGCGTCGGAGTTTGCGTCGACGTACGTTCGCCGCGGTGATCACGGACGTTGAAGGCGTCGGTCATGGCCTCGGCGACCCTGCCGCCCTCGTAGCTGCCCGGCATCACGCGCGCGCCGATGCGGAACTTGCGGCAGCGGACCCAGGAGGAGTTGTCGGTGAACTGGAGGTCGTTCACGACGGCGCGCCCGTCCCGCATGGTGAGGCCGACGTCGCCGGTGAGGAGCGGGCGCTTTCCCGCGCGCTCCTTGACGACGCCGCGGGCGAACTCGCCGGTCGTCCAGTCCTCGCGGCCGTCCGGCGGGAAGTCCCCGAAGAGCGGCACCAGCTCGACGCGCATGAACTGCGGGAGCGCGCCGCAGGGCGACCCGGTGACCGCGTCGACGAGGATGACCTGGAGCGGCTCGCCGTGCACGTCCTCGATCTTGCTGCCGGTGAAGATCGGCAGCGCCGGCGGGAACAGGAACGCCAGCCTCAACGCGGGCAGCTCCGCCGCCGGCGGCGTCTCCGGCGACGACCTCTCGATGTACCGCGGGCTGCGCACCAGCCCCGCCTGGATCTCCTCCTGCACCTGCACGCGCGCCATCAAGAAACGAAGCAACCGATCAGAACACTCGATTCCAAGAACAGAGCAAGCATCGAGCGAGACAAGCAGCAATCTGGTGAACGGCTCTGCTTACCACTCGGCGCAGGAGAGGCTCCAGCACCAGGAACACACTCTGGACCTGCTTCATCACCATGGCCTCACGGATGACCCTGTAACCCCAACACACACGCACGCCATGGAATCAGCAAACACCTCCCTGAATGAACGAGGCACACGACGAACCAAGAGCCGGCGGGTTGGAAGGAAGCTCACGTGGAGAAGGAGACCGACCGCTCCATCCGCTTCTTCTCGGGCTGGTCGGGGTCCTGCTCGAAGCCGTCGTGGAGCCGCTTGTGAGCCGCCATCTCGATCGCCGGCGCCGCTGCTCAAGTGCAAACAAACAAGTGTTTCTCTTGCTTTCTCCTCCTCCTCGATCGGCGTATCTATTTTCTGGAGCTGGAAGGAGGAGGAAGAAGAGGGAGAGAGGGTGGATGTGTGGGTGTGTTTTGCCTCGAGAGGACGAGGGGTTGGCCGGCTTATATAGCAGCCGCAATGCCGGTGGGGGTGGGAAGGTGAGGGGAAGGTTCCCGGAAGGTGTGAGGAAGAAGGGTTCGCTTCAGTCCGGACTTCGGAGTGGCCGAGCCCGAGTGATGTAATGGCCCGATGTCATAGACTCGCTCACTGCGCATGGTCAAGTCCCTCTCAACGCGCGTCGCCGCCGGCGGAGCCCTCCGGCGAACGCTTTCGGCGTGTGCGGCGCACAAGCGGCCGTCGTTTGTACACCGATAGCAATATTCAGATGCTAACAAACGGATTTTTTTTAGCATATGTTCTGATTTCACGACTCACGAGTGAAACATGTGAGGCTCGTTGACACTTTTGATTTTGGTAACTTTGAGAGGATACAGCATTCACGAAAAAAAATGTGCAAAAATGTTTCGAGAGATATAAATATATTATTATGAGCATTGAAGCATTGAGTACCCGTAGTATCTAGCCCTCACATGGACCACTCATGGCAAGCCATGTGAGGTCTAGATGCTACGCGTGCTCAATGAGTTTAATGCTTTCATATATTGTCATGACAAGACATGCGAGACATGGACTCATATGTCTTGTCATGCACACTTATTGATTAAGGCAAGACATGTGATCTCTACATGCTATAAGCACTCAATGACTTTAATTTGTTCATGTGTATTGTCATGACTAGACATGTAAGACATGAACTCATATATGTCTTGTCATGAACATTGGTTATGATAAGACATGTGAGGCATCGACTCATATGTCCTGTCACGGGCACACATAATGCATTTATGTAGGAATGACTCGTCGTGCAATTGGCTCTGATATGCTTTGTCATGAACATCATATCTGTTATTCTCTCGAGTTATCATGACCACTTGTGTCAATGAGCAACAAGTGAAACCAGAACATTTGTCGATAAACCTCACATGTGAAGTCGAAACACATGTCGAGAAATGTCGGTGAATTTCTCTCTCTCTTTCTCAAGTTACCACGATGGCACGCATCGACGAGCCTCATATGTTTCACCTTCATTGCTCACTAACATGTATGACCCCGAGAAAAAGAATGCACGAGAAGAAGAATGCACGAGAAGTTAGGCATCTATGAGTGAGGCCTAATTGTTATCAGTGATGACAACCAATTTTTATAGTGTATACACAGGCTAGATGATGCGAGCACTAAAATGTTAACAGTTAATCATCCGTGACAAAGAATTATTATTTTTGTAAGCAAACACAAATTAGCTCAATGTTAAGCTATCTAGGATTTGGATTGTGACGACCTGCGAAAACCAAACAAAACAAATGAATTCAAAATGATGTACGTCAACAGGAAAGACGGGAAATTGAGTCCGGAATTGTCTAGAAGGTCTCAATGCATGAAAACATTCAAACTAGGAAAGATAAGAATCTTGGCAAATGACCAGCAATCAACTAATTAAACTAATTGATGGTCTAGTCAACTGACATAGATGGTCTAACTGACAGCACTGACACGCACACTGCATAATCAAAGTCCACTCCATCCGCAACTGCTATACCAGTGGTACTCTTGAAGTTCAACTAAACCACACATATATTCAGTATATTCCAATAACAACTCTCCTATAAACATAATGTCTTACTAATTTTGTGCTCCAAATATTCGATAATGTCTTCACTTTTGGTACGTCAACTACCAAACAGGGATTAATATATGAGGAAATCCCATCATAGGTTGAGATCGTTATTTGAGTTTGTGAAACTAGATTAAGCATGTAGGTCCCCCTCCTTATTTTTTGTAATGCATACAAGTGATGCATGAAAGACGCGTTAAACCGTCACTAGCTAGGTGGTCATCGTGGTCCTGATCTTTCGTCCAATCTATCCATTTTATAATGCAACTAGCCAAAAACTACACAACTAACATTGAGCTAATTTTCAACACCGGTACATCTGACGCAGTGTAAGTAGTAACTTAGCGAAAAAATTATATCTGTATGTTTAACAGAAAGGTGTGAAAATATTCATGGAGGAATGACGGGGATAAAAGACCAGCACACGTGTGCATTTTGGTAAGAAATATATTTGCAAGCCGAGCGAAGCAACAAATTAAGTTACTAGACAACTAGCTATACAACTGTTTGTAAAGAAAATGAACCAAAACTTACAGTAAGCACAAACCACAAACAACCATGTGTCTTTTACAATTGTGCTATTTCCCTGTGGATTTGGAAATATAATCATCTCCTATATGCAGTATTGTTTTACTAACTTTGTGTTGTAAATATTTGAATAACTCCCTCGTTGTTTGGTACGTCAACGACCAAACATGGATTAATACAGTACAACCACCACATGATGTTACTTTCTGTTAGATCAATCAAGTGTGGAGATAGTTAAGCAGAACGTCTCAGAATATATTGACCCGTCGACCGAGATAGCGATTTAACATTTTTTTAAACTTGGATTAAGCAGGTCGTCCTCCTAGCTAGCCATAGTATAGTGGCTTCAAATATAAAGTCGGGTTATGGCCTTTTCTCACAAAAAAAAATAGATATAGACTATTACTATTATTTGAAAAGCTTTACTTAAGAATAGGATTTTTCTTGTGTACTATAGTAGTACAACAAGTGACGTTGAGAAGACGCGTTAACTGTCATCAGTTCTGAACCCTGGTCCAGATATTGCTCACTGAAATGCTCTTTGTTTATGCAACAAGGTAGCACAGAAATGGAGCAACATCTACAGACAAACACTTGAGCTGCTCATTCTAACCAATCAAAGCTATGCAACTATGTAGCTAGGATGGACTATTTTGATCAGGGATAAGCTTATTTAGCCTGTCGAGATATAAGCTAAATTCAGAGTGGAGAGGAGTATTTGGCGTAATTAATCCCGTTCAAATGCAACCCTCCACGTCGTCGTCATCGTCGCCGCCGCCGTCGTGGTGCAACTTGGTGGTGGGCCTGGTGGCTCACGCGGTTGCTTGGCAGCGCTGCCATTGGGTTGGGGCAGAGGGACGGGATGCAAATAAAATGGTGCCCGAGAGGCCGAGAGACGCGTTACACGTCGGGAGCAAAGAAAGGGCGGGCGAGCAAGAAGACCTTGACTTGGAATGTTAGATCCCCCCAGGTCTCAAGGCGCTGCTCTACTTTGTGTTTGTGGCCCCTCCGTGTGGTACCATCGCGCCTGGTTCCGGCCAATCAGACGAGATAACATCAGCATGGAACCAGTGTTAGTATATAGGGAAACTGATGGAGATCGGTGGCAAAGCATTGCCATGGCAGGGACTCAACGAGCAGAAGATCTTGGTGGTAACATGCACGGAGGGAGGGAGCGAGGGAGCTTTGCAAAGCTTGGGTCACAAAGCGCGTGGCGACGCAAAGACTTGTATTGTCTATTGTCCCTCGGGTCAAGATCTCCCTCCGAATAATGCCGCGCATCGACAGATCCATCAATCAACCAAACACTGTCCAATTCTTAAACAGTAGCAGCAGTGGCGTACTTATTTTGAAGCTCGTCCGTCGATTCGTTGCAGTGCACATCTTGCCATCCTTCTCCATCTCCTATCCTCTTTATCTTTTCCTTTTTCAAATACACGAAGGGCGCCTCACGAGCTATTTTCCAAGTCGAGATCCAACAATTCTGAACTGAATCAGCAGACAAAATAATAGATTTTTTTTAGCAAACCCAAAATATTATTGTATGCACTTGACCAGCCCAACCTTGAAATTCTAGACCTGGTCACTCCTTGCGCCAAGAAATAAAAGCCCCCGGGCCAAGCTGGACTCAAAACATACAAATGATTATGATGGTGGAAAAAACTTGAGCTACATATGCACATATCCCAAAAGCTCAAGCTTTATATAGGAGAAAAGTAGGGCATATATTTTAACATTTATTAATAATTACTTAATTCAATACCCAAATAACGCACAAAGAATCTTGATTAAAGAAT
>NC_041384.1:20310145-20340806 GCF_002162155.2 Triticum dicoccoides
ACCAGGCCACCAACGCGGCGGCAGATGTACCTTCTTTCCTATCGAGACCACCCCTTTCCCTTTGGCTGTTGCTCTGGCAACAAAAGGGGGTGAGGACCCCAGGGCTTTGGCCGGTGCTAGTAGGGTTAGGAGTAAAGTTTAGGTTTAAATTTTTTTTTGACCTGCTGAGATGGAGGATCAGAGACAACAACGAGCTTTGTTCATAGCACACCATCGGTGGATGCAAGAGGAAGAAGACTTCGCCATCCCACCCCCCAAAATTCGATGTATTTAAGAGTTACTTGAAGGTGCACCTCTCTCGTATTTTCTTTTTTGTGTGTGCAAAGAACCGAATTATCATCTTAGAACCAACCATTCAATTTTTCATTACATGGATCAAATTAACCTAGGGCAGATAATGGCCAAAGTCTTGTCAAGCTAACATCAAGATTAGCAATTAGCGGCACAAAGTTGTTAGCATTAAATTATTGTTGGGGAACGTAGTAATTTCAAAAATTTCCTAAGCACACGCAGGATCATGGTGATGCATAGCAACAAGAGGGGAGAGTGTTGTCTACATACCCTTGTAGACCGTTTGCGGAAGCGTTATATCAACGCGGTTGATGTAGTCGTACATCTTCACGATCCGGCCGATCCAAGTACCGAAAGCACGGCACCTCCGAGTTCTACACACGTTCGGCTCGGTGACGTCCTCGCCTTCTCGATCCAGCAAGAGGGGCAAAGTAGTAGATGAGTTCTGGCAGCACGATGGCGTGGTGACGGTGTTGGTGAAGAACAATCTCCGCAGGGCTTCCCCTAAACACTATGAAAACTATGACGGAGGATAAACTAGAGGAGACGGGGTAGCCGGCACACGTCTTGGTGTTTCTTGATGTGTCTTGGGTGCTAGCCCTACCCCTCTATTTATATGTTGAGCCTTGGGGTCGAAACTTGGAGTAAAAGGCTCCACAAAGTCGGTTTCACCTGAAAGGCAAGAATCCTTCTCGGACTCCAGGGCCAGACGCCAGGGTTCCCGGCGTCTGGACCCAGACGCCAGGGACCCTGGCGTCTGGCCCCTGGACTCCGTAAAACTTCCTTTTGCGCTTTCCAAAAACCTTGTGGACTTTCCCCTTTGGCCCAAATAAAGTGTTCGCGTACCCAAACATTTTGGGAAACATCCGGAACCCCTTCCGGTGAATTCCGGAACCCTTCCGGTGACAAAATACTATTATCCCATATATCAAACTTTATCTCCGGACCATTCCGGAGTTTCTCGTCATGTCCGTGATCTCATCCCGGACTCCGAACAACATTCAGTCATCAACATAAATAACTCATATAGTACTATATCGTCAACGAACGTTAAGCGTGCAGACCCTACGGGTTCAAGAACTATGTAGACATGACCGAGACACCTCTCTGGTCAATAACCAATAGCGGGACCTGGATGCCCATGTTGGCTCCTACATATTCTACGAAGATCTTTATCGGTCAGACCGCATAACAACATACGTTATTCCCTTTGTCATCGGTATGTTACTTGCCCGAGATTCGATCGTCGGTATCTCAATACCTAGTTCAATCTCGTTACCGGCAAGTCTCTTTACTCGTTCCGTAACACATCATCCCGCAACTAACTCATTAGTTGCAATGCTTGCAGGGCTTATAGTGATGTGCATTACCGAGTGGGCCCAGAGATACCTCTCCGACAATCGGAGTGACAAATCCTAATCTCGAAATACGCGAACCCAACAAGTACCTTCGGAGACACCTCTAGAGCACCTTTATAATCACCCAGTTAAGTTGTGACGTTTGGTGGCTCACAAAGTGTTCCTCCGGTAAACGGGAGTTGCATAATCTCATAGTCATAGGAACATGTATAAGTCATGAAGAAAGCATAGCAAAAAACTAAACGATCATGTGCTAAGCTAACGAAATGGGTCATTCTCCAAATGATGTGATCCCGTTAATCAAATGACAACTCTTTGTCTATGGCTAGGAAACATAACCATCTTTGATCAACGAGCTAGTCAAGTAGAGGCATACTAGTGACACTTTGTTTGTCTATGTATTCACACATGTATCATGTTTCCGGTTAATACAATTCTAGCATGAATAATAAACATTTATCATGATATAAGGAAATAAATAATAACTTTATTATTGCCTATAGGGCATATTTCCTTCAGTCTCCCACTTGCACTAGAGTCAATAATCTAGTTCACATCTCCATGTGATTTAACACCAATAGTTCACATCACCATGTGATTAACACCCATAGTTCACATTGTCATGTGACCAACACCCAAAGGGTTTACTAGAGTCAACAATCTAGTTCACATCGCTATGTGATTAACACCCAAAGAGTACTGAGGTGTGATCATGTTTTGCTTGTGAGAGAAGTTTAGTCTACGGGTCTGCCTGTTGGGGAACGTAGCAGAAATTCAAAATTTTCCTACGTGTCACCAAGATCTATCTATGGAGAGACTAGCAACGAGGGGAAGGAGAGTGCATCTACATACCCTTGTAGATCGCTAAGCGGAAGCGTTCAAGTGAACGGGGTTGATGGAGTCGTACTCGTCGTGATTCAGATCACCGATGATCCTAGTGCCGAACGGACGGCACCTCCGCGTTCAACACACGTACAGCTCGACGATGTCTCCCACGCCTTGATCCAGCAAGGAGAGAGGGAGAGGTTGAGGAAGACTCCATCCAGCAGCAGCACAACGGCGTGGTGGTGATGGAGGAGCGTGGCAATCCTGCAGGGCTTCGCCAAGCACCTACGGGAGAGGAGGAGGTGTCACGGGAGGGAGGGAGGCGCCAAGGGCTCAGGTATGGATGCCCTCCCTCCCCTCCACTATATATAGGGGCAGGGGAGAGGGGGGAGGCGCAGCCTTGCCCCTTCCTCCAAGGAAGGGGTGCGGCTAAGAGGGGGGGAGGAGTCCATCCTCCCCAAGGCACCTCGGAGGTGCCTTCCCCTTTTAGGACTCTCCCCTTTTTCCTATATCTTGGCGCATGGGCCTCTAGGGGCTGGTGCCCTTGGCCCATGTAGGCCAAGGCGCACCCCCTACAGCCCATGTGCCCCCCCGGGGCAGGTGGCCCCACCCGGTGGGCCCCCGGGACCCTTCCGGTGGTCCCGGTACAATACCGATGACCCCGAAACTTGTCCCGATGGCCGAAACAGGACTTCCTATATATAAATCTTTACCTCCGGACCATTCCGGAACTCCTCGTGACGTCCGGGATCTCATCCGGGACTCCGAACAACATTCGGTAACCACATACAAACTTCCTTTATTACCCTAGCGTCATCGAACCTTAAGTGTGTAGACCCTACGGGTTCGGGAGACATGTAGACATGACCGAGACGTTCTCCGGTCAATAACCAACAGCGGGATCTGGATACCCATGTTGGCTCCCACATGTTCCACGATGATCTCATCGGATGAACCACGATGTCAAGGACTCAATCAATCCCGTATACAATTCCCTTTGTCTAGCGGTATTGTACTTGCCTGAGATTCGATCGTCGGTATACCGATACCTTGTTCAATTTCGTTACCGGCAAGTCTCTTTACTCGTTCCGTAACACATCATCCCATGATCAACCCCTTGGTTACATTGTGCACATTATGATGATGTCCCACCGAGTGGGCCCAGAGATACCTCTCCATTTACACGGAGTGACAAAATCCCAATCTCGATTCGTGCCAACCCAACAGACACTTTCAGAGATACCCGTAGTGTACCTTTATAGCCACCCAGTTATGTTGTGACGTTTGGCACACCCAAAGCACTCCTACGGTATCCGGGAGTTGCACAATCTCATGGTCTAAGGAAATGATACTTGACATTAGAAAAGCTTTAGCATACGAACTACATGATCTTGTGCTAGGCTTAGGATTGGGTCTTGTCCATCACATCATTCTCCTAATGATGTGATCCCGTTATCAACGACATCCAATGTCCATGGTCAGGAAACCATAACCATCTATTGATTAACGAGCTAGTCAACTAGAGGCTTACTAGGGACATGGTGTTGTCTATGTATCCACACATGTATCTGAGTTTCCTATCAATACAATTCTAGCATGGATAATAAACGACTATCATGAACAAGGAAATATAATAATAATCAATTTATTATTGTCTCTAGGGCATATTTCCAACAGTCTCCCACTTGCACTAGAGTCAATAATCTAGTTCACATCGATATGTGATTAACACTCAAGGTCACATCCCCATGTGACTAACACCCAAAGAGTTTACTAGAGTCAATAATCTAGTTCACATTTACCATGTGATTAACACTCGATGAGTTCTGGGTTTGATCATGTTATGCTTGTGAGAGAGGTTATAGTCAACGGGTCTGAACCTTTCAGACCCGTGTGTGCTTTACAAATCTCTATGTCATCTCCTAGATGCAGCTACCACGTTCTATTTGGAGCTATTCCAAATAACTGTTCTACTTGGAGCTATTCTAAATTGTTGCTCCATTATACGTATCCAGTATCTCTACTCAGAGCTATCCGGATAGGTGTTAAGCTTGCATCGACGTAACCCTTTACGACGAACTCTTTTACCACCTCCATAATTGAGAAAATTCCTTAGTCCACTAGTTACTAAGGATAACTTTGACCGCTGTCCTGTGATCCATTCTTGGATCACTCTTGTACCCCTTGACTGACTCATGGTAAAGCACACTTCAGGTGCGGTACACAGCATAGCATACTGTAGAGCCTATGTCTTAAGCATAGGGGACGACCTTCGTTCCTTTCTCTTTATTCTGCCATGGTCGAGCTTTAAGTCTTAACTTCATACCTTACAACTCAGGCAAGAACTCCTTCTTTGACTGATCCATCTTGAACACCTTCAAGATCACGTCAAGGCATGTGCTCATTTGAAAGTACTATTAAGCGTTTTGATCTATCCTTATAGATCTTGATGCTCAATGTTCAAATAGCTTAATCCAGGCTTTCCATTGAAAAACACTTTCAAAATAACCCTATATGCTTTCCAGAAATTCTACGTCATTTCTGATCAACAATATGTCAACAACATATACTCATCAGAAATTCTATAGTGCTCCCACTCACTTCTTTGGAAATACAAGTTTCTCATAAACTTTGTATACACCCAAAATCTTTGATCATCATCAAAGCATACACTCCAACTCCGAGATGCTCACTCCAGTCCTCAGAAGGATTGCTGGAGCTTTGCATACTTATTAGCATAATTCAGGATAGACAAAACCTTCCGGTTGTATCACATACAACCTTTCCTCAAGAATCGTCGAGGAAACAATGTTTTGACATCCTATCTGCAAGATTTCATAAATAATGCAATAATCGCTAATATAATTCCAACAGACTCTTAGCATCGCTACGAGTGAGAAAGTCTCATCGTAGTCAACTCCTTGAACTTGTCGGGAAACATCTTAACGACAAGTCGAGCTTTCTTAATGGTGACATTTACCATCATTGTCCGTCTTCCTTTTAAAATCCATCTGTACTCAACAGCCTTACGACCATCAAGTAGTTCTTCCAAAGTCTACACTTTGTTTTCATACATGGATCCTCTCTCGGATTCTATGGTCTTGAGCCATTTATCGGAATCCAGGCCCACCACCGCTTCTCCATAGCTCGTAGGTTCATTGTTGTCTAGCAACATGACTTCCAAGACAGGATTACGTACCACTCTGAAGTAGTACGCATCCCTGTCATCCTACGAGGTTTGGTGGTGACTTGATCTGAAGTTTCATGATCACTATCATAAGCTTCCACTTCAATTGGTGTAGGTGCCACAGGAACAACTCCTGTGCCCTGCCACACACTAGTTGAAGAGACGGTTCAATAACCTCATCAAGTCTCCACCACCCTCCCACTCAATTCTTTCGAGAGAAACTTTTCCTCGAGAAAGGACCCGATTCAGAAACAATCCCTTATTGCTTTCGGATCTGAGACAGGAGGTATACCCAACTGTTTTGGGTGTCCTATGAAGATGCATTTATCCGCTTTGGGTTCGAGCTTATCAGCCTGAAACTTTTTCACATAAGCGTCGCAGCCCCAAACTTCTAAGAAATGACAGCTTAGGTTTCTCTAAACCATAGTTCATATGGTGTCATCTCATCGGAATTACGTGGTGCCCTATGTAAAGTGAATGTGGTTGTCTTTAATGCCTAACCCATAAACTATCGTGGTAATTCGATAAGAGACATCATGGTATGCATCATATCCAATAGGGTGCAGTTATGATGTTCGGACACACCATCACACTATGGTGTTCCAGGCTGTATTAGTTGTGAAACAATTTCCACAATGTCTTAATTCTATGCCAAACTCGTAATTCAGATATTCATCTCTATGATCATATCATAGATATTTTATCCTCTTGTCACGACGATCTTTCAACTTCACCCTGAAATTACTTGAACCATTCAATAATTCAGACTTGTGTTTCATCAAGTAAATATTCTCAACATCTACTCGAATCATCTGTGAAGTAAGAACATAACGATATCCACTACACGCCTCAGCACTCATTGGACTGCACACATCAAAATGTATTACTTCCAGCAAGTTGCTTTCTGGTTCCATTTTACTGAAACCGAGGCTTTCAGTCATCTTGCCCATGTGGTATGATTTGCATGTCTCAAGTGATTCAAAATCAAGTGAGTCAAAACGGTCCATTTGCATGGAGTTTCTTCATGCATATACACCAATAGACATGGTTCGCATGTCTCAAACTTTTCAAAAACGAGTGAGCCCAAAGATCCATCAATATGGAGCTTCTTCATGCGTTTTATACCGATATGACTTACGTGGCAGTGCCACAAGTAGGTGGTACTATCATTACTATCTTTTGGCATGAACATGTGTATCACTACGATCGAGATTTAATAAACCATTCATTTTAGGTGTAAGACCATTGAAGGTATTATTCAAATAAACAGAGTAACCATTATTCTCTTTAAATGAATAACCGTATTGCGATAGACGTAATCCAATCATGTCTATGCTCAACGCAAACACCAAATAACAATTATTTAGGTTTAACACCAATCTCTTTGGTAGAGGGAGCGTGCGATGCTTGATCATATCAAGCTTGGAAAAACTTCCAACACATATCGTCAGCTCACCTTTAGATAGTCTCCGTTTATTCCGTAGCCTTTTGTTTCGAGTTACTAACACTTAGCAACCGAACCGGTATCTAATACCCTGGTGCTACTAGGAGTACTAGCAAAGTACACATTAACACAATGTATATCCAATATACTTCTATCGACCTTGCCAGCCTTCTTATCTACCAAGTATCTAGGGTAATTCTGCTCTAGTGGTTGTTCCCCTTATTACAGAAGCACTTAGTCTCGGGTTTGGGTTTTACCTTGGGTTTCTTCACTAGAGCAGCAGCTGATTTGCCGTTTCATGAAGTATCCCTTCTTGCCCTTGCCCTTCTTGAAACTAGTGGTTTCACCAACCATCAACAATTGATGCTCCTTCTTGATTTCTACTTTCGCGGTGTCAAACATCGCGAATACCTCAAGGATCATCATATCTATCCCTGATATGTTATAGTTCATCACGAAGCTCTAACAGCTTGGTGGCAATGACTTTGGAGAACCATCACTGTCTTATCTGGAGGATCAACTCCCACTCGATTCAAATGATTGTTGTACTCAGACAATCTGAGCACAAGCTCAGCAATTGAGCTTTTCTCCTTAGTTTGCAGGTTAAGAAAGTCATCGGAGGTCTTATACCTCTTGACATGGGCACGAGCCTGAAATCCCAATTTCAGCCCTCAAAACATCTCATATGTTTCGCGATGTTTCAAAAACGTCTTTGGTGCCTCAACTCTAAACCGTTTAACTGAACTATCACGTAGTTATCAAAACGTGTATGTCAGATGTTCGCAACAACCACAGACAACGTTCGAGGTTCAGCATACTGAGCGATGCATTAAGGACATAAGCCTTCTATGAAGCAATGAGGACAATCCTCAGTTTTCGGACCTAGTCCGCATAATTGCTACTATCAACTTTCAACTAATTTTTCTCTAGGAACATATCTAAACAGTAGAACTATAGCGTGAGCTACGACATAATTTGCAAAAACCTTTTGACTATGTTCAGGATAATTAAGTTCATCTTATGAACTCCCACTCAGATAGACATCCCTCTAGTCATCTAAGTGATTACATGATCCGAGTCAAACTAGGCCGTGTCCGATCATCACGTGAGACGGACTAGTCATCATCGGTGAACATCTTCATGTTGATCGTATCTTCTATACGACTCATGTTCGACCTTTCGGTCTCCGTGTTCCGAGGCCATGTCTGTACATGCTAGGCTCGTCAAGTTAACCCTAAGTGTTTCGCGTGTGTAAATCTGTCTTACACCCGTTGTATGTGAACGTTAGAATCTAACACCTGATCATCACGTGGTGCTTCGAAACACGAACTGTCGCAACGGTGCACAGTTAGGGGAGAACACTTCTTGAAATTGTTGTAAGGGATCATCTTATTTACTACCGTCGTTCTAAGCAAATAAGATGTATAAACATGATAAACATCACATGCAATCAAATAGTGACATGATATGGCCATCATCACTTTGCTCCTTTTGATCTCCATCTTCGGGGCTCCATGATCATCATCGTCACCGGCATGACACCATGATCTCCATCATCATGATCTCCATCATCGTGTCTTCATGAAGTTGCCTCGCCAACTATTACTTCTACTACTATGGCTAACGGTTAGCAATAAAATAAAGTAATTACATGACGTTTAAGTTGACACGCAGGTCACAAATAAATAAAGACAACTCCTATGGCTCCTGTCGGTTGTCATACTCATCGACATGCAAGTCGTGATTCCTATTACAAGAACATGATCAATCTCATACATCACATATATCATTCATCACATCCTTTTTGGCCATATCACATCACATAGCATACCCTGCAAAAACAAGTTAGACGTCCTCTAATTGTTGTTTGCATGTTTTACGTGGCTGCTATGGGTTTCTAGCAAGAACGTTTCTTACCTACGCATGAACCACAACGTGATATGCCAATTGCTATTTACCCTTCATAAGGACCATTTTCATCGAATCCGATCCGACTAAAGTGGGAGAGACAGACACCCGCCAGCCACCTTATGCAACTAGTGCATGTTTGTCGGTGGAACCGGTCTCACGTAAGCGTACGTGTAAGGTTGGTCCGGGCCGCTTCATCCCACGATGCCGCCGAATCAAGATAAGACCAGTAACGGCAAGCATATTGAACAATATCGACGCCCACAACTACTTTGTGTTCTACTCGTGCAAAGAATCTACGCAATAGACCTAGCTCTGATACCACTGTTGGGGAACGTAGCAGAAATTCAAAATTTTCCTACGTGTCACCAAGATCTATCTATGGAGAGACTAGCAACGAGGGGAAGGAGAGTGCATCTATATACCCTTGTAGATCGCTAAGCGGAAGCGTTCAAGTGAACGGGGTTGACGGAGTCGTACTTGTCGTGATTCAGATCACCGATGATCCTAGTGCCGAACGGACGGCACCTCCGCGTTCAACACACGTACAGCTCGACGATGTCTCCCACGCCTTGATCCAGCAAGGAGAGAGGGAGAGGTTGAGGAAGACTCCATCCAGCAGCAGCACAACGGCGTGGTGGTGATGGAGGAGCGTGGCAATCCTGCAGGGCTTCGCCAAGCACCTACGGGAGAGGAGGAGGTGTCACGGGAGGGAGGGAGGCGCCAAGGGCTCAGGTATGGATGCCCTCCCTCCCCTCCACTATATATAGGGGCAGGGGAGAGGGGGGAGGCGCAGCCTTGCCCCTTCCTCCAAGGAAGGGGTGCGGCTAAGAGGGGGGGAGGAGTCCATCCTCCCCAAGGCACCTCGGAGGTGCCTTCCCCCTTTAGGACTCTCCCCTTTTTCCTATATCTTGGCGCATGGGCCTCTAGGGGCTGGTGCCCTTGGCCCATGTAGGCCAAGGCGCACCCCCTACAGCCCATGTGCCCCCCCCGGGGCAGGTGGCCCCACCCGGTGGGCCCCCGGGACCCTTCCGGTGGTCCCGGTACAATACCGATGACCCCGAAACTTGTCCCGATGGCCGAAACAGGACTTCCTATATATAAATCTTTACCTCCGGACCATTCCGGAACTCCTCGTGACGTCCGGGATCTCATCCGGGACTCCAAACAACATTCGGTAACCACATACAAACTTCCTTTATAACCCTAGCGTCATCGAACCTTAAGTGTGTAGACCCTACGGGTTCGGGAGACATGTAGTCATGACCGAGATGTTCTCCGGTCAATAACCAACAGCGGGATCTGGATACCCATGTTGGCTCCCACATGTTCCACGATGATCTCATCGGATGAACCACGATGTCAAGGACTCAATCAATCCCGTATACAATTCCCTTTGTCTAGCGGTATGGTACTTGCCCGAGATTCGATCGTCGGTATACCGATACCTTGTTCAATCTCGTTACCGGCAAGTCTCTTTACTCGTTCCGTAACACATCATCCCGTGATCAACCCCTTGGTCACATTGTGCACATTATGATGATGTCCTACCGAGTGGGCCCAGAGATACCTCTCCGTTTACACGGAGTGACAAAATCCCAATCTCGATTCGTGACAACCCAACAGACACTTTCAGAGATACCCGTAGTGTACCTTTATAGCCACCCAGTTACGTTGTGACGTTTGGCACACCCAAAGCACTCCTACGGTATCCGGGAGTTGCACAATCTCATGGTCTAAGGAAATGATACTTGACATTAGAAAAGCTTTAGCATACGAACTACATGATCTTGTGCTAGGCTTAGGATTGGGTCTTGTCCATCACATCATTCTCCTAATGATGTGATCCCGTTATCAACGACATCCAATGTCCATGGTCAGGAAACCGTAACCATCTATTGATTAACGAGCTAGTCAACTAGAGGCTTACTAGGGACATGGTGTTGTCTATGTATCCACACATGTATCTGAGTTTCCTATCAATACAATTCTAGCATGGATAATAAACGATTATCATGAACAAGGAAATATAATAATAATCAATTTATTATTGCCTCTAGGGCATATTTCCAACACTGCCACATTCAGATCCGTATGTATTTTGCAAATTTCTATGTCAACAATGCTCTGCACGGAGGTATTCTAGCTAATTGCTCCCACTTTCAAATATGTATCCAGATTGAGACTTTGAGTCATCTGGATCAGTGTCAAAACTTGCATCGACGTAACCCTTTACGACGAACCTTTTGTCACCTCCATAATCGAGAAGCATATCCTTATTCCACTAAGGATAATTTTGACCAATGTCCAGTGATCTACTCCTACATCACTATTGTACTCCCTTGCCAAAATCAGGGCAGGGTATACAATAGGTCTGGTATACAGTATGGCATACTTTATAGAACCTATGGCTGAGGCATAGGGAATGACTTTCATTCTCTCTCTATCTTCTGCCGTGGTCGGGTTTTGAGTCTTACTCAACTTCACACTTTGTAACACAGGCAAGAACTCCTTTGACTGTTCCATTTTGAACTACTTCAAAATCTTGTCAAGGTATGTACTCATTGAAAAACTTATCTAGCGTCTTGATCTATCTCTATAGATCTTGATGCTCAATATGTAAGCAGCTTCACCGAGGTCTTTCTTTGAAAAACTTCTTTCAAACATTCCTTTATGCTATGCAGAATAATTATACATTATCTCCGATCAACAATATGTCATTCACATATACTTATCAGAAATGCTGTAGTGCTCCCACTCACTTTCTTGTAAACACAGGCTTCACTGCAAGTCTGTATAAAACTATATACTTTGATAAACTTATCAAAGCGTATATTCCAACTCCGAGATGCTTGCACCAGTCCATAGATGGATCGCTGGAGCTTGCATATTTTGTTAGCACCTTTAGGATTGACAAAACCTTCTGGTTGCATCATATACAACTCTTCTTTAATAAATCCATTAAGGAGTGCAGTTTTGTTTATCCATTTGCCAAATTTCATAAAATGCGGTAACTGCTAACATGATTCGGACAGACTTAAGCATAGCTACGAGTGAGAAACTCTCATCGTAGTCAACATCTTGAACTTGTCGAAAACCTTTTTGCGACAATTCTAGCTTTGTAGATGGTAACACTACTATCAGCGTCCGTCTTCCTCTTGAAGATCCATTTAATCTCAATGGCTCGCTGATCATTGGGCAAGTCAATCAAAGTCCATACTTTGCTCTCATACATGGATCTCATCTCAGATTTCATGGCCTCAAGCCATTTCGCGGAATCTGGGCTCATCATCGCTTCCTCATAGTTCGTAGGTTCGTCATGGTCAAGTAACATGACCTCCAGAACAGGATTACCATACCACTCTGATGTGGATCTCACTCTGGTTTACCTACGAGGTTCGGTAGTAACTTAATCTGAAGTTACATGATCATCATCATTAGCTTCCCCACTAATTGGTGTAGTAGTCACATGAACAGATTTCTGCGATGAACTACTTTCCAATAAGGGAGCAGGTACAGTTACCTCATCAAGTTCTACTTTCCTCCCACTCACTTCTTTTGAGAGAAACTCCTTCTCTAGAAAGGATCCATTCTCAGCAATGAATATTTAGCCTTCGGATCTGTGATAGACGGTGTACCCAACATTTTTTTGGGTATCCTATGAAGAAGCACTTCTCCGATTTGGGTTTGAGCTTATCAGGTTGAAACTTTTTCACATAAGCATTGCAACCTCAAACTTTAAGAAATGACAGCTTAGGTGTCTTGCCAAACCATAGTTCATACGGTGTCGTCTCAACGGATTTAGATGATGCCCTATTTAACGTGAATGCAGCTGTCTCTAATGCATAACCCCAAAACGATAGTGGTAGATCGATAAGAGACATCATAGATCGCACCATATCTAATAAAGTACGGTTACGACGTTCGGACACACCATTACACTATGGTGTTCCAGGTGGCGTGAGTAGTGAAACTATTTCACATTGTTTTATCTGAAGACCAAACTCCTAACTCAAATATTTTACTTCTGCGATCATATCGTAGAAACTTTTATTTTTGTTACGATGATTCTCCACTTCACTCTGAAATTCTTTGAACTTTTCAAATATTTCAGACTTGTGTTTCATCAAGTAGATATACTCATATCTGCTCAAATCATCTGTGAAGGTCAGAAAATAATGATACTTGCCGTGAGCCTTAACACTCATCGGACCGCATACATCAGTATGTATGATTTCCAACAAATCAATTGCTCGCTCCATTGTTCCGAAAAACGGAGTCTTAGTCATCTTGCCCATGAGGCATGGTTCGCAAGCATAAAGTGATTCATAATCAAGTGATTCCAAAAGTCCATCAGCATGGAGTTTCTTCATGCGCTTTACACCAATATGACCTAAACGGCAGTGCCACAAATAAGTTGCACTATCATTATTAACTTTGCATATTTTGGTTTCAATATTATGAATATATGTATCACTACGATCGAGATCCAATGAACCATTTTCATTGGGTGTGTAACCATATAAGGTTTTATTCATGTAAACATAACAACAATTTATTCTCTTACTTAAATGAATAAATATATTGCAATAAACATGATCAAATCATGTTCATGCTCAACACAAACACCAAATAACACTTATTTAGGTTCAACACTAATCCAAAAAGTATAGGCAGTGTGTGATGATGATCATATCATTCTTGGAACCACTTCCAACACACATCGTCACTTCACTCTTAACTAGTCTATGTTCATTCTGCAACTCCCGTTTCGAGTTACTACTCTTAGCAACTGAATTAGTATCAAATACCGAGGGGTTGCTACGAACACTAGTAAAATATACATCAATAATCTGTATATCAAATATACCTTTATTCACTTTGCCATCCTTCTTATCCACCAAAAACTTGGGGTAGTTCCGCTTCTAGTGACCAGTCCCTTTGCAGTAGAAGCACTTAGTCTCAGGCTTAGGACCAGACTTGGGCTTCTTCACTTGAGCAGCGACTTGTTTGCCGTTCTTCTTGAAGTTCCCCTTCTTCCCTTTGCCCTTTCTCTTGAAACTAGTGGTCTTGTCAAGCATCAACACTTGATGTTTTTCTTGATTTCTACCTTCGCCGATTTTTTGCATCGCAAAGAGCTTGGGAATTGTTTTCGTCATCCTTTGCATATTATAGTTCATCACTAAGTTCTACTAACTTGGTGATGGTGACTAGAAAATTATGTCAATCACTATTTTTATCTGGAAGATTAACTCCCACTTGATTCAAGTGATTGTAGTACCCAGACAATCTGAGCACATGCTCACTGCTTGAGCTATT
The DNA here is from genome assembly GCF_002162155.2 of Triticum dicoccoides. Classification (NCBI taxonomy): domain Eukaryota; kingdom Viridiplantae; phylum Streptophyta; class Magnoliopsida; order Poales; family Poaceae; genus Triticum; species Triticum dicoccoides. Next base: position 20,324,478 of record NC_041384.1, read on the forward strand.
CTCCTCCATCTTTTAGCTATAGAACTTGTTGGAGACTTCATATCTCCCAACTTGGGTATTTTCTTGAAATATTAACTTCAACTCCTGGAACATCTCATATGGTCCATGACGTTCAAAACGTCTTTGAAGTCCCGATTCTAAGCCGTTTAAGCATGATGCACTAAACTATCAAGTAGTCATCATATTGAGCTAGCCAAACGTTCATAACACCTGCATCTGCTCCTGCAATAGGTTTGTCACCTAGCGGTGCATCAAGGACATAATTTTTCTGTGCAGCAATGAGGATAAACCTCAGATCACAGATCCAATCCGCATCATTGCTACTAATATATTTCAACTTAGTTTTCTCTAGGAACATATCAAAACATAGGGAAGCAATAACGCGAGCTATTAATCTACAACATAGATATGCAAATACTATCAAGACTAAATTCATGATAAATTAAAGTTCAATTAATCATATTACTTAAGAACTCCCACTTAGAAAGACATCCCTATAATCTTCTAAGTGATCACGTGATCCAAATCAACTAAACCATAACCGATCATCATGTGAAATGGAGTAGTTTTCAATGGTGAACATCACTATGTTGATCATATCTACTATATGATTCATGCTCGACCTTTCGGTCTCAGTGTTCCGAGGCCATATCTGCATATGCTAGACTCGTCAAGTTTAACCTGAGTATTCCGCGTGTGCAAAACTGACTTGCACCCGTTGTAGATGGACGTAGAGCTTATCACACCCGATCATCACGTGGTGTCTGGGCACGGCGAACTTTGGCAACGGTGCATACTCAGGGAGAACACTTTTATCTTGAAATTTAGTGAAAGATCATCTTATAATGCTACCGTCATAACTAAGCAAAGTAAGATGTATAAAAGATAAACATCTCATGCAATCAAAATATGTGACATGATATGGCCATCATCATCTTGTGCCTTTGATCTCTATCTCCAAAGCATCGTCATGATCTCCATTGTCACCGGCATGACACCATGATCTCCATCATCTTGATCTATATCAATGTGTCGTCACATGGTCGTCTCGCCAACTATTGCTCTTACAACTATTGCTATCGCATAGCGATAAAGTAAAGCAATTATTTGGTGCTTGCATCTTATGCAATAGAGAAACAGCCATAAGGCTTTTGCCAGTTGCCGATAACTTCAACAAAACATGATCATCTCATACAACAACTTATATCTCATCACGTTTTGACCATATCACATCACAACATGCCCTGCAAAAACAAGTTAGACGTCCTCTACTTTGTTGTTGCAAGTTTTACGTGGCTGCTACTGGGCTTAGCAAGAACTGTTCTTACCTACGCATCAAAACCATAACGATAGTTTGTCAAGTTGGTGCTGTTTTAACCTTCGTAAGGATCGGGCGTAGCCACACTCAGTTTAACTAAAGTTGGAGAAACTGACACCCGCCAGCTACCTATGTGCAAAGCACGTCGATAGAACCAGTCTTGCGTAAGCGTACGCGTAATGTCGGTCCGGGCCGCTTCATCCAACAATACCGCCGTACCAAAGTATAACATGTTGGTAAGCAGTATGACTTATATCGCCCACAACTCACTTGTGTTCTACTCGTGCACATAACATCAATGCATAAAACCTGGCTCAGATGCCACTGTTGGGGAACGTAGTAATTTTAAAAAAAATTCTACGCACACGCAGGATCATGGTGATGCATAGCAACAAGAGGGGAGAGTGTTGTCTACATACCCTTGTAGACCGTTCGCGGAAGCGTTATATCAATGCGGTTGATGTAGTCGTACGTCTTCACGATCCGACCGATCCAAGTACCGAAAGCACGACACCTCCGAGTTCTACACACGTTCAGCTCCGTGACGTCCTCGCCTTCTCGATCCAGCAAGAGGGGCGAAGTAGTAGATGAGTTCCGGCAGCACGACGGCGTGGTGATGGTGTTGGTGAAGAACAATCTCTGCAGGGCTTCACCTAAGCACTACGAAAACTATGACGGAGGATAAACTAGAGGAGACGGGGTAGCCGGCACACGGCTTGGTGTTTCTTGATGTGTCTTGGGTGCTAGCCCTGCCCCTCTATTTATATGTTGAGCCTTGGGGTCGAAACTTGGAGTAAAAGCCTCCACAAAGTCGGTTTCACCCGAAAGGCAAAAGTCCTTCTCGGAGTCCAGGGCCAGACGCCAGGGTTCCCGGCGTCTGGACCCAGACGCCAGGGACCCTGGCGTCTGGCCCCTGGACTCCGCAAAACTTCCTTTTGCGCTTTTCAAAAACCTTGTGGGCTTTCCCCTTTGGCCCAAATAAAGTGTTCTCGTACCCAAACATTTCAGGAAACATCCGAAACCCCTTCCGGTGAATTCCGGAACCCTTCCGGTGACAAAACACTATTATCCCATATATCAAACTTTATCTCCAGACCATTCCGGAGTTTCTCGTCATGTCTGTGATCTCATCCCGGACTCCGAACAACATTCAGTCATCAACATACATAACTCATATAGTACTATATCGTCAACGAACATTAAGTGTGCGAATTCTACGGGTTCGAGAACTATGTAGACATCACCGAGACACCTCTCTAGTCAATAACCAATAGCGGGACCTGGATGCCCATATTGGCTCATACATATTCTACGAAGATCTTTATCGGTCAGACCGCATAACAACATACGTTGTTCACTTTGTCATCGGTATGTTACTTGCCCGAGATTCGATCATCGGTATCTCAATACCTAGTTCAATCTCGTTACCGGCAAGTCTCTTTACTCGTTCCGTAACACATCATCCCGCGACTAACTCATTAGTTGCAATGCTTGCAAGGCTTATAGTGATGTGCATTACTGAGTGGGCCCAGAGATACCTCTCCGACAATCGGAGTGACAAATCCTAATCTCGAAATACGCCAACCCAACAAGTACCTTCGGAGACACCTGCAGAGCACCTTTATAATCACCCAGTTATGTTGTGACGTTTGGTGGCACACAAAGTGTTCCTCCGGTAAACGGGAGTTGCATAATCTTATAGTCATAGGAACATGTATAAGTCATGAAGAAAGCATAGCAACAAACTAAACGATCATGTGCTAAGCTAACGGAATGGGTCAAGTCCATCACATCATTCTCCTAATGATGTGATCCCGTTAATCAAATGACAACTCTTTGTCTATGGCTAGGAAACATAACCATCTTTGATCAACGAGCTAGTCAAGTAGAGGCATACTAGTGACACTTTGTTTGTCTATGTATTCACACATGTATCATGTTTCCGGTTAATACAATTCTAACATGAATAATAAACATTTATCATGATATAAGGAAATACTCCCTCCGGTCCTTTTTACTCTGCATATTAGGTTTGACCGAAGTCAATCTCATTCAACTTTGACCAAGTTTATACAAAAAATTATAGACATTCACATAACAACACCAATATCATTAGATTCATCTTAGAATATATTTTCATATTATATTTATTACATATTATAGATGCTAATAATTTCTAATATAAATTTGGTCAAACTTAGCAAAGTTTGACTTTCGGCAAATCCAATGTGCAGAGTAAAAAGGACCGGAGGGAGTAAATAATAACTTTATTATTGCCTCTACGGCATATTTCCTTCAATTATTGGGTCTGAAGCAAAGTTAGTCTGCTGTAGACTTGTAGTTCTTGGTCTCTAGGTAGTGTAAATTGAGTGACCTGTCATGATTGCGAAAAACCATATATACCTATACATGACCATTGGACCATTTGAACATTGTTAGACAAGGGACGTCCAAACGGAGCATTTGAATACTGATCGATGCGCAGACTGACGAAGTATCGATTAATAGTACTCTCAGAGCATCTATAATCAGATGCCTCAAACCGGCCATAAACATTTGGGCGGACAGTTTAGTCACTGACTGATTATAAAAACTGATCTAGATAGGCTCCTCCTAAAGGGAAAATACACGGAAGCACCTGGGTGCTACACCCCCTATACGAAAATTAAATTCAAAATATACTTGGAGAATTAAAAACAATCTGAAATCTCAAACTTGAATGCCCAATCTACTCCTGCATGAAGTTTCATAGAAAAATACAAGGAAATGTATCCGTGGCGAACAAAACACAGTCCGAACTAAAATCCATGCAAACACTTTTTTTCTAAACGTAGGAATTTTGTTGTCTTAAGCCATGGATACGTTTATTGATATTTTTTCACGAAAGTAGATTGAGCAACCAGGTTTCATATTCCAAAACCCCTGATTGTTTTGAATTTTTTTGGTATGTTTTTTGAACTTAATGTTCATATAGGGGTGTGGAACACCCAGGTGTACAAATCCTCTTCCTCTCATACCAGCCCTAAATGCCCGAACTGGCCAGCACACCTTATATATAGCCCAAATCTAGGCAGTTGTGAGGAGGCCCGGGCGCGCCCGGACGTGTCCGTCATGCCGGAGCACACCAAACACACCGCCCTCTTCCCGTATCCGTCCACCATTTCGCACGTTAGAGCCGCCGCCGTCGTTCCACCCTTGCTCCACCAACCTTGTTGCCGATCCCCATCCTCCGCCCTAGATGTCTACTAGCTCATCCAACACCGCCGCGGGGGCGTCCGTGGTTGTCCCGTCCTCGGCTCCGACATGCATGCCGGAGAACGCCGCCCGTAGCAAGCGGCGACAAAGGAAGCAGGAGAGGGGAGCAGCGTTGCAGGGAGTAGATGTGGACCTCGCGGAGCAGCGTTCACCCCCGCCGCACCCAACCCTACGAAACCCTTCCATCGAGTCCGCTAACAAGGATCGTGCCATCCACTCGGACTTGAATTTTATTTTGGCATGCCCTGACTATTGAACTATGATTTATTTGCTTTGGCGAATTTGTGTACTATGATTCACATTCATGGCTTGCATGGATTTGAGGATCCACATTTGAGGTGTGTGGCTATCTAGCGGGCCAAGTGAGAGGTTGTCAGACGCTGTTCGCGGACGCGCCCGGACACGTATAGGGAGCGTATCGATACTCCTACAAATGTAGTAGGATACGAACTTACTATACATAGTGGATTACCAAGATTTGGGAGCTGTTTTGCAACCTTTGCACTCAGAGCTAGTTTAGTCGTGTGCTTGATAAACATACTTGATATGGTTAACGTTACCCCAGAGGCATTGAACTGAGTACTACACGAAACAGTGCGAAATTACCCTACTCTACTGGTCGCGAAGATCAATTTCCGAGGACTGAGGACTACACCAAGTTAATTTTTTTTCTTTCGAAGTGATGGTGAGAACAATTGCAAGGAAGCTTCTCAGTCCAAACTCCAAAATCCAAATAGCACCCATGGCAGAAACCGACATTTACACGGCGATGGCACCAAAATCAACATATGTCGACATTCCATTCCAATATGCATGCAGCGGTCGCCACCTCAGTCCCACGCAAGTACCGACACCACCCAGCTCACCCGGGTCGCTGCCCCAACGCCGTGTGTGTCCACTTTGTCCATGTCCACTGCGAGCTGTACGTCTTGAGCAGTGAAAAAACAATCATTTATGCAGCACGTCGTTGGCAAGCGAACCAACTGTAACTGCAAGTGACATCAAGTATGAGAGCTAGGCAGCTAGCATTTGTCAGGTAGGTTCGTTCCAAGTTGCATGGCAAGAGCCACGTACACCTGTACGCTCGCGAGCTGTAGTGACGACGAGAGATAATAAGATAGGAGTATACAAATACAGTACATGCATGAAGGTAGGATGTCTTTGGACTTGTGCAACCAAAAGTAGGTGGAAACGCAGTTTTCGTGTAGGATGGACGGCGACGGATCGATGAAATCAACCAAATCCGCGCCGTCCCCGGTCGGTCGACCAGCGAATGCAAACGGACAGATCGACGTATGCCTCCTACGCATCGTCTACGTGTAGCCGATTAAATTGAACTTTATCTATTGCGTTGGACAGTACGCATGCGATCGATCCATGACGAGCATTTTGGCATGCTTTGGGGGTAATTATTTTTGTAATACAACATCTTTCCTTGAGGTATTTTTCCCGTTATACATTTAGATTTTTTTGTGAGGAAGCTTATAGATTTTGTTGCGTGTTGGCCTTTCAGTGTATTAGGTTTTGGGAAGTGTTCGATGGTTTATATTAACGTGAGGCAGAAGGCCTGCCGTGGCTTACAAGTATATGCAACCGATCGCCATCGATACGGTTGTTACAGAGGAGTTTGAGATAGCTACGGAGGAGAGGGAAAGAAGATGTGTTGTTGAGATTACAAGTAGAGATAAACATAAATTATAACACCCTCCCTTAATCTCAACTATCCTATGTACAAATTTCTCTTGAATTCTTCAAATAGTTTTGCTGGCAGTGCCTTGGTAAATCCATCGGCTACTTGATCTTTGGAAGGAATGAACCGTATCTCAAGTTTCTTGTCTGCAACTCTTTCACGCACAAAGTGAAAGTCAATTTCAATATGTTTTGTTCTGGCATGGAATACAGGATTTGCAGATAAATATGTTGCATCCAAGTTGTCACACCAAAGACATGAGATACGATTTAACTTAACTCCCAGTTCCTCAAGTAGTGACTCCAACCAAATAATTTCTGCAGTGGCATTTGCCAAAGATTTATACTCAGCCTCTGTACTTGACCTTGATACTGTTACCTACTTTCTTGCACACCAAGAGATAAGATTGGACCCAAAAAAGACTGCAAAACCTTCAGTTGATTTTCTGTCATTACTACAACCTGCCCAATCAGCATCAGAAAATGCACTCACAAGTGTAGAATTGGAACGTCCGAAATTAAGGCCCAAGCTCACAGTGTGTTTTACATATCTCACAATCCTCTTGACAGCTGACCAGTGTGCAGTGGTAGGAGCATGCAAATACTGACAGACTTTGTTAACAGCAAATGAGATATCTGTACGTGTAAGTGTCAAGTATTGTAATGCTCCAACAGTGCTTCTATACCTTGTACTTTCTACCTCTTGAAGAGGCTCCCCTTCATAAGCTGAGAGTCTTTCTGAAGAGGACAATGGAGTAAGTGGAGGTTTACAGTTTTTCATGCCCATGCGAACCAGAAGCTCATTGGCATATTTCTCTTGATTCAAAACTATTCCATCCTGGGTTTTCTTAACCTCAATACCTAAAAAGAAGTGTAGATCTCCTAGATCCTTCAAGGCAAACTCTGAGCTCAAGTCATGTAGAAGAGCATTAGTAGCATCTTGTGATGAACTTGCCACAATAATATCATCAACATAGATAAGCACAAAAATGATCACTCTTGCCTTGTTGTAAATGAAAAGTGATGTGTCGGCCCTTGATGCAAAGAAACCAAGACATCTTAATTGGGTGCTCAACCTAGAGTACCATGCTCTAGGTGCCTGTTTTAATCCATAAAGTGACTTGTCAAGTTTGCATACATAATGTGGTGTTTTCTTACTCACATACCCAGGTGGTTGTCTCATGTAGACTTCCTCTTCCAAAACACCATGCAAAAACGCGTTCTGTACATCCAGCTGACACAAACTCCATCCTCTGGACACAACAATAGCTAGAACAAGTCTTATTGTGGCAGCTTTCACAACAGGACTAAAGGTATCTTCATAATCTATACCATAGCGTTTTTTAAAACCCTTTGCAACCAACCGTGCCTTATACCTGTCAACAGTTCCATCTGCCTTCTTTTTAACTCTGTACACCCATTTGCAATCAATAATATTTTTACCTCTCTGGTCTGGCACAAGATGCCAGGTTTTATTTTTTATGAGTGCAGAGTATTCTTCATCCATGGCTTTCTTCCACCTTGGATCATCAAGTGCCTCATTCAACGTTGTTGGTTCACCTGAGATACACAACATACCATATCGTATAGTGCCATCGGTACGTATTTTTGGATTCTTTATACCTTTCTGTAGACGTGTCATGACTCGTGTAGAAGCTGCTGGCTGTACACGCTGCATAGGAGAATCTGCTGCAGAAGATCCAGGCGATCCTGCTGGCGTCACCACAGAAGATCCAGATGCATCTGGTGTGGCCCGTCTCCACCAATCATCCTGGTGTCCACAGAGTCTGCGGATGCAGGAGATCCCGCCTCGTCTGGCGCATGCATGCAGGGGGACAGTGACGCGGAGCACGAGGGAGATGCGGCCCCACTAGCTGGTGACGTGGAGGTGCGGGGCTGGCTGAGCGAGGGAGCGCGCCCGCGCCTGCGGAGCCCGTGATCCAAGGACGATTGCGTCCCGCGATCCGAGGCCAACTGCCGCACAGGAGTTGCTGGCGCCGCCGGATCAGCTCCGTTTTCAGCGCCATTTTCGTCTTCTTGCGGCACATGAAATATCCCTTCGTTTTGATCATTCTGGGCACCGTTTGGAGCGCCGTTTTCGTTGCCAACCTACACAGGGACAAGAGCAGAACTGGTGCTAGCAATATTATCATCATTTTGCTCAGTGCAATTGTCTCCCCCTTGATCAAAACTCCGGAGATTTTCAGGAAGGAGAAGAATTTCTTTTCGAAGGAGGGCACCGACGTTGGGATGTAGAGATGCAAACGGAAAGATGGACTCATCGAATACAACATCTCTAGATATATAGATTCTTCCTGTAGGGACATCCAAGCACTTGACTCCTTTGTGCATGGGACTATATCCTAAGAACACACATCTCTTTGAACGAAAAGTAAGTTTACGTGTATTGTAAGGCCGAAGATTTGGCCAACATGCACATCCAAAGATGCAAAGAGATGTGTAATCTGGTGTTATACCAAGGAGTCGTGTGATGGGTGTTTCAAGTTTGATGACCTTACTAGGAAGCAGGTTGATAAGATATGTAGCAGTTAAGAAAGTTTCATCCCAAAACTTAAGTGGCATGGATGCATTGGCTAGTAATGCGAGCCCTACATCAACAATATGATGGTGCTTTCTTTCAGCAGACCCGTTTTGTTGGTGAGCATGAGGACAAGAGACATGATGAGAAATGCCAAGCTTTTGAAAGAATGGGTTGAGTTTCTCATACTCACCTCCCCAGTCTGTTTGCATGGCAATAATTTTAGAGTTCAGTTTGCGTTCAACAAGGTTTTGGAAGTTGATAAAAACTTGGAATACATCAGATCTTTTCTTTAACAAGTAAATCCAAGTAAATTTACTATAGTCATCAATGAAGCTTACATAATAGGAAAATCTTCCAACGGAAGTGGGGGCTGGCCCCCATACATCTGAAAATATGAGTTGCAATGGTGCAGTGGACACACTAGTAGAGATAGGGTAAGGTAATTGATGACTTTTTGCTTGTTGACATGGATCACAAACTGACTCAACACTAGGCTCATAAGAGAGCTTATTCTTGCTAAGGACATGTCTAACAATCGCTGAGGATGGATGACCCAAGTGACTATGCCACTTTGCTGAGGATGGCTTGGTGACGAGATATGCTTGTTTATTTGACGCTGATGATGATGATGATGACATGAGTCGGTAGAGACCTCTCACACACCGTCCTCTAAGAATGATTCTCCGCGTGGCCAGATCCTTAACCAAGAAAAAATAAGGATGAAACTCTATGAGAACATGATTATCACGAGTGAATCAATGAACAGAAAGAAGACTTTTTGCTGCTTCAGGAACATGTAGAATAGTTTTCAGATGTAAATTTTTGATGGGGTTTTTAACAATTGAACTACCAATATGTGTTATTGCCATACCAGAACCGCTTGCCGTGTGGATTTGATCGCCTCCGTTGTACTTCTCTCGCATTGTCAGCTGATCAAGTTCTCATGTAATGTGGTTGGTGGCTCCCGTGTCGGCATACCAATTGGTATCTACGCCGTAGGTGGCTGCATGCGCCGCCTTCTCTTCTGGTTCTCCATCTTCATAGCGCCACCAGCAGAGCCGCGCCCCCCTGGGTGATATTTGAGGCATATCTGGCACTCAGGGTTGTCGCGCTGCTGCTGATCACGCACCTGTTGCGGTTGGTTTTGTCGCTGGCTTCCTCTGTAGCCGTTGCCGCCGCGAGCAGGAGAAGGCTGCCGATCTCCTCGGCCGCGCCCCCTTGTGCCACGCCCGCGGTAGGGTTTCCCGCGACCTTGGCCGCGGCCTCTGTAAGCTGCGTTTGCAGACGTGTGGAAGCCACCAGAAGATGCGTCGCCCAACATCTCCATTCTCTGGTCGAAAGCAGAGATTTGGGCAAAGAGGTCGTCGGCGGTGATCGTGTTCTTGATGGCGCCGATCGCCGCGACCACGGGATCGTAGTCACGGTCCAGCCCTGCCAAGATGTAGTCCACCATCTCCGGGTCAGAGACCGGACCGCCAGCGGCTGCTAGCTCATCGCCAAGACTCTTCATCTTGGCCATAAAGGCGGAGCTTGACATGATGCCCTTTTTGGTGTTGGTGATCGCAATTCTCAGATTTGTAATCTGAGATTGCGATTGGGAGGCGAAGATGGCTATCACCATTGTCCACAACTCGAAGGTGGAATCCTTCCCGATGACCTGCGCAAGTATCTCTGGAGTCATGGAGTTCAGTAAATATGAGAGCACCTGTTGATCTTTGGCGATCCAGGCCGCATACAGCGGGTTCGGCACCATGGCCGTGGTCTTGTCCGTCTGCGTGGTCTTCACTGTTTTGGGCGGAGCTGCGTCGCTGTTGTCCAGCAAACCAGTCACTTGCGCACCTCGCAGGGCTGGTAGGACTTGTGCCTTCCAGAGGATGAAATTTCCTCTTGCAAGCTTCTCAGTCGGCGGCGACCCGAGGTTGAGGGCGGCGGACGACGAGGAAGACATGGCGGTGGCGGTTGTGGTTTGTGGTTTTTGTTTTTTGTTGTGGCTAGATGTGTAGGGAAGAGGTGGCTCTGATGACCATATTAGGTTTTGGGAAGCGTTCCTACTCCCTATAAGGGAGCCGCGATGGTTTATATTAACGTGAGGCAGAAGCCCTGCCGTGGCTTACAAGTATATGCAACCGATCACCATCGATACGGTTGTTACAGAGGAGTTTGAGATAACTACGGAGGAGAGGGAAAGAAGATATGATGTTGAGATTACAAATAGAGATAAACATAAATTCTAACACGGTGATCCCTGCGGCCGGCTACCGGTGGACTTCTCGTCGTCGAAATCAAACTAGGCAACCGGACGAAGTTGATTGATTTGGCTTTGGCATATCCTATGTAGTACTCCTAGTAGCCACAGGTCACGCCGCGATCTAGCTTGGCCTTGGTCGCAGTGAGATGAGACGAGACCGACTCGCCCGATGGAAAATCAATCGCTGGGACGAAAATTTCTCGAGCTGCGATGCCTAGCAAGTACACGGCTGCTGCACCGACCACAGCTTCTTCCCTGCCGCGTGCAGATATAACCAGGCGGCCATGTCATGTGCCGCAGCTTCCCGCGTGGCCTGGGAGATCAAGATCGACTCGGTTGGTCGTTTGTTCAACGTAAAAAGGTGCTACTGCACGAACAAGAGGTGCTGCGAATGCTGATGTGGATTGTAGTGCTCTTGTCGTAACCTTGCCAGAACAATAGGACGAACAAACAAGTTAGGCATCGAACCTTCTCCGCGCGTTATCAGCGGCACTCCCTCACCGCGTGTAGATTCGAGCTCTATCGAGTTCCCCGGGCGATAATGACATCACGCAGGGGCAAAGCCATTGTCGTTCAATGAATCAGACCGGGGCAACAACCCAGACTCGTCATCGAACTCCAGATTTAACACCCCGCACAACTAATACATCGGAGGAGGAAACCATACCTGCCTGACTCGTCACCGAACTCCAGATTTATCTACTACCAATGATGATCTTGGTAACATTGAACAAGCTGCTTAGCTTCGGTCACAAAGCGCGTCCTGATACAAAGATTTGTATCATCTATCGTCCCTCCGGTCAAGATCTGCGGAGTGCGGATCTGCGGAGTCCGGTCCGATACTTGAACAATAGCGATAGCGTTTTTATGTGGGTCTTGGCTTGGGCGGTCGTTATCGCCGTTGGTAGGAGCGGTTGAGCTTGAAGCTTGAGCTCGAGCCATCGCACGGCACTCACTGTGTCGTCGTCGTGGCACGGAATCTGGATCGCCATGTCAGTCAGTCCCACGACGCGTGGAGACTTTGATGGGCATCAATCGCTTTCTTCTGTGTTCTTTTCTGAAACTCGCCCGTCCAATTCATTTGCACTCTGCCACTTGTTTTCCCTTTCGTTCTTGTAACAGCTCTGAAATGAAGGGCCATCTCACTATCTTTCTGCTAGGCTACGGTGGCACATCTCTGAAATGAATCTACAGAACGAACGAAATACAACAAATAAACCTCGTGCTTGTTAGTAACACATTACAAATTACGACGTGACCTTTGTTAACCTGACATTTACCGATATAATGCATCAAGAATCTAGAAGGGGCACCTCTCTTGTGGTAAAGTTGCAAATAAACTTTGAGTCATCGGTTCCATTTCTCATACTGTTGGTCAAATTAGACAAAGGGCGGAGAATGCCCAAAGTCCTGTGAAGCTAGCATTAACAATAGGCAGTTAGCGACACAAAGTTGTTAGCACTAAATTATTGAGTCTGAAGCAAAGCTGGTCTGGTCTGTCGTGGTACTAGACTTGTAGTCCTTGGTCTGTAGCTAGTGTACGTTGAGTGACCGTTCATTGTTTCTCTTACAGATGTGGCAGGGACATAGTAGTACTATACATTCCCGTGCATGCTGCCATGCTGGATTATCATTTGGAGACCTATTTTGCAACCTTTTCTGTCCTCGGAGGTAGCTTGTTTAAACGTTGGCTTGATTAACATGGTTGTGATACGGTTAACGTTAAGCTACTCTAGTGCTGGCCGTGGGCCTGAGCTCAATAGTGCATGAAACAGCGCGAAATTACCCTAATATATATATCTACTTGTCGGGAAGATCACTTCCGAGGAGTAAGGACTACACTACACTTTGTTGGAATAACCGGTGATGAAGAACTGAATAAGTAATCATGCAAGCGAAGCTTCTCACTCCAAGCTCCAAATGGCACCCACGGCAGAAACCGAAATTTGCACGGCGATGACATCAAAATCAACATATATCGCCATTCCAAATATGGCGCCGTCGCCACCTCGGTCCCTAAAGCCAACTGTTACTGCATGTGACCGTAAGCATAGTGGCATACGTTTTTTTTAATAACAGTGTTGAGTTGGCATTTGTCCGGTAGGTTGGTTCCAATCTTTTACATCGAAGGCGCCACGACGACCAGCAAGTACGCAAGTAGACCTGTACCGCTGTACGCTCGTCAGCTGCAGGGGACAAGGTATAAAAAGTATAGGAGGGCTTGGACTTGTGCAACCAAAAGTACGTGGAGTCGCAATTTTCGTGTAGGATCGACGGCGACGGATCGATGCAACCAACCCAAGTACCCAAGCAATTCCGCGCCGTCCCAGGTCGACGACGACGAAGACGAGCCAGTAGCACGGCTCCGGACACGTACGCGTGCACCGGGCTGGGCGTGCAAGGAACAGACGTGCGTATGCCCCCTACGCATGGTCTACGTGTGAGCGATTAATTAAACTTTACCAGTTGTGTTTGGTGTAGTTTTACCAATCGTTGCAACTATGGTAGTGCTATCTTTGGGCATCTTGTGTTGGCGCCTCCTCCTCGGTGATCCCGACTTTTTATAGAAATCGAAATCAAACTTGGCAGCGGAAGAAGATAAAGTTGATTGATTGAAGGAAGGTGGTGGTACTAGTCACATGTCTTAGTCGCGGTGAGGCCGACACGTAAGGTCATGTACGAACTACCGTGGTCGATAGACGGAAAAATGATATCTGCATGTTTGGAACATGGTAATTGATGTCCAGGGAATTCAAACGAACCGGCTTGATTTGTGACGGATTATGTAGAACAGAAAAAGAAGAAGAAGAAGAAGAAGACGACGACGGAGACCAATCATGTGATAGGAATTATTCACCCTAAATAAAGAGATCTTTTACGATACATCGAGTTAATTTGGGCCGTTCATTTCCATGACTTAGAGGACCCAGATGAGTCGATACTACACCAGGTTCTGGGTAGTATATTTACTAATTAAGGGCATTTTGAGTACTTCAGTATCAATCAATCACGCAGTCAGGTTTCATCCCCGCCATGGCCAACCTTTCCTCCGATCTTCTCTTGCCCAGTCCACGCCGCCCTGTACTTTTCCGCGGCAAGCCACGGCCGACTACGAAGCAAAGCTGACGGCCTTGGTTGATGCCCCAAGCTGGAATTTCCCGACGTACACAAGACACAATGATGTAGAAAGGCTAATTTCGCCGGCCGGATACACAATCACGTCACACACATACATATGCAACAATCAGATCACTGCTTGCTCTTGTAACACACGTGCGCACGCGAGATCGCTTGATGATGGCCACAAACACATATCGTCCCCTGTTGATGGCCATGACCCAGTATGAGGCGTTGAGCAGAGCTCCACGAGGGCGGGATCGAAGATGGGCACTTGGTAAGTCTTCAATTCACCCTTCTGCTCCTCGGGCAGACACTTCCGGGACGACAAGCTGCCCGACGCTCTTGGCTTGCGATCAGGGGTTCCGCACCTTGCGCCTGAACCAGGCCCGTCGCCTTCGCCGCGCCTCTCTCATGGAGCAGCTCCGGCAGCCCGAGGGAGCACCGGTGACGCAGGCCGCATATGCACCCGCTCATGCCTCCCCGCAATGAGGCTTGGGAGTGCACCGAGGTATCGAACTTGTCATCCGCCCCGCAGCACCACCTCGTACACCACTTCAGACGACCGTCGCACACCCGCGCGGCCTTACTCGCCGTCGCCATGTCAGCCACGTTGCCATGGCGGCTCATCAAATGAAAATCAAATCGGCTAGTGCACCGGACGCCACAAGAAGCTGTGTTGTTCTGTGTGCACACACTGGCCGGCAAGGGAGTAGGTATAGCGAGGGTCCTTGCGCAGGCGAGCCGCATGGAAATTTTGCAGCGGCGTGGCGTCACGAGTAGCGGACGAACAGTGCCGCGTGAGACCGGATGAGATTAACTTAATTAATTAGATTATAATATGATTGTGATTTTTTAGAAAACGAGGATGACCCTCGGCTTTTGCATCTGGACGATGTATACGGCCACTTTATTAATTATTTTCACAAGAGCTTACAAAGTCATACAACAGTAAGACTAAAGCCGCCGTCTAAGCAACAAACTGTCGCTACACCTATCCAGTTGATGAAGGGGCGCAGATAGCCTAGGCCTAATACCAAACAGACATCGCAGCCAAGCCTAACATCTAAGACCTGAGACCCCAATCTAGCCACTTGTCGGGTCTGGGGCACACACTGGTCCGACGTGCTCTCAGAGGCCGCCGCCGCCAACTGCCACCGTTCTATCTTCAGAACTGTACTGATGCATCAACCTTGCTCGGTCTGGCTATCGTCGACGCCACCACAGCGCCCAACGGCACCTCCTCCCTGCGCGCAAACAGCTGAGCACGTCGCGGTCGCCACTGATACACCTCAACGCCATGCTGCCAAGGACCACCAGCCGACACAGCTTAAAGTCCTTGGAAGATCTGTCATGCGTAGAAAGAATAAATCTACTTCAAATTGAGAACTACTAATATGCCCTTGGGTGAAAATTTGATTAATCAGTACCGACCGTTGGATCAACTAAATACTACCCACTATGTTAAGTAGTATGATGTACCGTAAAAAGTCTCTGAATAAAACGGAAACCATGTAGGAATTCTGACATGGAGTCGCTAGCCCGTCTCGTCGGGGTACCAAAACTCTTTCACTGCCGGTGCCTGGCAAGTACACCCTGCACCGACCACTCCACTTGTTCCAAGGCAACCGATGGTAGCATCACATGGACGAGCCAGCCGTGTCATAGGCCATACCAGTGCCACGAAAGAGCGCGTGCACCACTGTTGATCCAACAATCAGATAATTAGACGGCCATGGCACATGCTGCAGCTTCCCGCATGGCCTTGGGAGATCTAGATCGAGTCGCCAAGTCGTTATTCAGCGTCAAAACAGTAATCATTGTCGTATCCTTGTGAGAACAAGAGGACAAGCTAGGTATCGAATCTTCTCCACGCGTCGTCAGCAGCGCCCCTCACCGCGTGTAAACTTGAGCTCCATAGACACCGGTAGAAAAAGGGCCTGTTGTCCCAGTTCGTAAGGGCTTTTAGTTCCGGTTCCTGAACCGGGATTAAAGTGTCGGTACTAATGTCCTGTCCCTTTAGTCCCGGTTCAATTCAAAACCGGGACTGATGGGCCTCCACGTGGCCTGTGCGCGGAGCCCAGGCAGGAGACCCTTTGGTCCCGGTTGATGGCACCAACCGGGACCAATAGGCATCCACGCGTCAGCATTTCTGTGGCT